>NC_073262.2:27018409-27321439 GCF_029289425.2 Pan paniscus | reverse complement strand
TTTAAGGGTGCATGCAAATCCCAATCACTTATTTTTACCCCTGTAGTTTTGGAGCAGATTGTTTTTGCATCTGTGTAGAAAGTGCTACTAAATTTTCTTGCCTGGATTGTATAATTTCTATTTAGAAACTCAAACCACTGATATTAGCTACGTTATGTTTCTCTGTATTCCAAAAGGAAAGTTACAATATAGTGAAATATAAAAGATTGTTTTGGGGAAAAAAAAAAGAATGTGGTAGAGTGACAGCAACACTGTCATGAGATTAGGACACAAAAGGCTGAGTGGCTCCCATCTTATTTCTCTTTCATATCAGCCATTCTAGGGAGAGCCATGCCATCGGGATACTCAAGCAGCCCCATGGGGCCACTTACAAGGAAAGGAACTGAGGTGTCCTGACAGCAGTAGCCCACCAGGAACTGAGGACTCCAGCCAACAGCCACATGAGTGAGCCATCTTAGAAGCTGATCCCCCAGCTGCTGCCAAGGGCTCAAGGATGACTGAAGACCCAGCCGATATCTCGAAAGACCCATGTCAGAGCCATTTGACTAAACTCCTCCCAAATTCCTGACCCAAATAAACGAGGTAACAAATACTTGCTGCTTTAAGCAAAGCAACTCAGTATTGGGTTAATTTGTTTTGCAGCAGTAGAATCTAATACATCCATTTTTCTCCAGTAACGTATTAGTTCAGATTAGCTAACCACACAGGCACCAAAGAAATTAGGCCTAGGACTAAGGTGTTTTAAAGAGAGAAGGAGAGTCAGATATTTTTTATATCCTTTTATTATTAATGTATGCTGACAGAGAAGACAAGCTGGGGTAGAGCACAGTGGGAAATCTATGACACCAGAGCCAGCAGGCCCAAGAGGAGATAGGAGGGATCCAGAGAGGAACTGTGACCTTTTCCCAATGTTACCGAGAACTTGTGTCTTGGTCATCACAGGTCTGGACCTACCTTCTGCTTCCCAATGATGAGAGTGACCTACACCCAATGGAGCAAGACGACAAGTACAGAAAACCAGAAGCAGGAAGACCAATCACGGACAAGAAGGCCTGAATATCTCCAGTTTGACTACCCTAAGATGGAAGAACTGACAGTTCAAAGTGTCCCAATATTTTATAAAGACCAGCCTGTGCCATGCATCACATGGGTTTAAATTACCAGGCCAGTGACTGTGAACATAACAAGGTTCCTACAGCAACAGTTCCTAGACCTAGGTATACATTAACACATGAGAAGCTTTGGGGAAGTGCCTCATCTCAGAACCTATGGAATCAGAATCTCTGGAAGTGGGCCCAGGGCTACAACTGAGAAATTATAAGCTTCTCAGAGTCAGAAAGCATCAGAAAATGTTGGATCAGTGGTTTTGGTCACATGGTTGCCTCACTGGCCCCAGATTTCCCATCTACAAGAAGAAATAAAAACAACTTCCCCACAATAAATTAGATACTGCCAGAACACCCTGAGCTCATCTGAAGAAAGTTACCACCCAAATACAGGGTCTGTTGTTGCTGTTATTCTGCTCAAGGAACACAGTTGCTTGTAGACCACTTTGAGTTGCTACAGAAGCCTACTTTCCTTTGGAAATAAACCTTTGAAGCTGTTCAGTATCCACCTGCAGTGAAAAACATGCAAAATGGGGCTTCTTCCAAGGACATTTACTCTGAAAGTGGCCTTCAAGGCAACTGGGTTTTGAAGTGTGTGTGTGTGTGTGTGTGTGTATGTGTGCATGGTAGAGAGTCAGTCTCATATCCATGGCTTGCTGTTTTTTGGCATTTGTGTGCATTATCCTAGGAACTGGCCTGACATTCTCTGGTAGCACAGGCTCTTATCACAGAAGCTCATCCACAAATTATAGCCCTGAGAAGCCACTAGTAGCATCTAAATGTTTCCCAAAACACAGAAAGGAAATACACGAATATGTTGATTATGGATATTGCTGGATAGTGGGACTTCAGGTAATTCAATGCTTTTCTTTTTATAGTTTTATGTTGTTTACATTCTTTTACAATGGTCATACGTTATGTATAATCAGAAAATAATGTGTTGGGGTTTGGTTACTACAAGTGGGAGGAGGTAGCAGGAGGAGGTAGGTAGTATCAGAACCCAGACAGAGCAGCGTGAAGAAAGCTGGATCTAACAAGCTTGTGAGGGCGGGGTGTGGGGGCACAATGGCAGAGCCTGTTTGGGAGTTAGAGACACTGCTGGAGATGCTACCTGATGCAGAGAGTTGGCAGAGTAGCCAGTATCTCCCCTCCTCCCTCTATGCAATTTCCTGCCTGTGCATCTCTATGGCTGACCCTGACTATGCAGGGCAGAGGCTGAGAACAAGGAATCAGTCTGAGAGCAAACAGAGAAATGACTGGCACCATCACTTTTCATAATTATTTTCCATCTTATCTTTTGATGTTTGGGAGCATGGGAAGAGATAAGCCCACACTCTCCTACAGCACTCCTGGCACCATGACACCAAAAAGAGAATGCATTTTTAAAGCACTGTGAAAACCACCTAGCTAGATTGCATAAGTTCATTTTTTTTATGGAAAGGCCCTAAGGCACCAAAACCAGAGTGGGAGGAAGGAATACAATTCACAAAATGAACTGTATTGCTCATTGGAAATGTTTTCTACACAGGTTTAGATATTTAGACCTATTCATAAAATTTATAAACAGATGGATAAGGTTTCATCACTTATTTGCAAGAGGCAGAAAATAGTTTTTCTAGGCTAGGTTTTCTAGGTAAGTCAAAACAAGGCTAGGTTTTCTAGGTAAGTCACCCCTTTCCTCATCTTCTTTGTTCTATGTGTAACCAGGCACAGCTCTGAACCATGGTGACTCCATTGCAACAGCAACAACAATAATAATCCACTTGAAAATGAGAGAAACAAATACTCACCAAACCACCTAAGAATGTGCAGACTTTTTGTGGTTATACTAGTTCTGGAGACAAGAATCATCTACTCCTCCAGTACCTAGTCATGCACTTCACGTTTTAAACAACATCAGATTCGATCGTGGTTTATGGAATATCCTGTAAGTATGGGTTAACTAGGTTTCCGTTTTAATTCTCTTTATACACACCTCCCATTCATTTATTAGAATATTTAAAACTGCAGTCTTTGCTAAAAGCCAGTCCACAAACACAATAAAAATTTTCATTAAAATATTTAAAACCCAGAACAGCAGCAATAACATCAAAACTAAATGCTAGCAGCCTGCAACGGCAAATCTCAAGTGGCCTTTCCACTATGTGGCCCTGTTAAAAGAGCCAGCGTTTCACACTTTGTCCTAAAAGCTATGAAGCCCAGATTTTTGAAGGCCAGGGAAGGTAGGCAGAGCCCTTCAAGCCCTTCCCTCTTTCTCTTTATAATGAACAGTTAGATGATTGCTAGATTAGATGGATGGATGGATGGATGCATGGATAGATAGATAGATAGATAGATAGATAGATAGATAGATAGATAGACAGACAGACAGACAGACAGACAGACAGACAGAATTACTGCATGGAGTTGAGCCAGCTATAAATGTGCTTAGCAAACTACAACACCCTAACCATGAATGACTGAAAAGGATCAGGAACTGTTGCTACCCCCAGGAAGGGCAGAGGATCAACTTAAGACCAGCAGATAGAGGCACTTATATACCCTGCCATCTAGCAAACCCATAAAAATAAGAAATAAGTGACTACTATGCACCAGACATAATTACATTTCCCAAACAGAACCCAGGAAACAACCCAAAAAATGGTGTGATGTACAGATCAGAATATCTGAAATGAAGACTGCCCTGAACATCGGCCTTGAGGTTTATGGGACAGGCCCAGGGAACCGCCAGGGCATGAGTGTGTGGCTTTCTTCCAGGATTCTGTCTGTAAGACTTACCCACATAGGCCCTTTTTCAGAAAGTTCTGGAATTGTCTGAAATCCCTTTAAGAGGGGCAGAGTTCCACAACTGGCAAAAAAAAAAAAAAAAAAACACCTCAAATTGCAAACACACCTGGGGAAGGTAATGTTACCTTGATTTCACACAAGGTCTAAGTGGCTGCTTTCTTGAAAGTGGTTTCAGTGTAAGGGTGAGGATTGAGTGATAACAGGGAGGAGATACAAGACAACAATCTTGTGTACCTGAGAAGTTGTCCCGTGGAAGAAGAAAATAAGGGCAAAAAGGAACGCCTGAAATAACCTCAGTTATGCCAGTTTAGCCCAGGGAAGAACTTCTGTAGCTCACTTTTACACCCCTCTACACACAACAAATACATCATAGCACCTGTCTCAAAAACCTCACTCCAGCTTGGCTTAGGCTCACGGTCACTCCCCCAGATGGAGGTCAGAGCATGGAGGTCAGAGCAGACTCTGGAGCATGGTGTCATGAGCTCGCCTCAGTAGCAGCAAGCTGCCTGTTCTGCAGCCAGGAAGAGAGTATCACCAATATTAAATGCAGAAGGCTGCAGAGGGAAGGGGTCACATTCTGAGGAAAAGAATGAGAAACTCACATTCCTTTAGAATATGTTAGTTTTTTGTTTTTGTTTTTTTTTTAAGATCTTGTTTCCTGTTTGTTTTGGGGGTCTGGTGATTCCAGCTCTACAATGCACTTGTTAGTTGTTTTGTAATAGAGTCCCTATTTTCTCATAATAACCAAGTATTATTTAATACTACCAGCAATCCTGGAAGGCAAATACTATCATTGCATATTAGAGATAGGGGGACTGAGGTTTAGCAAAGTTACAGGGCTTGCCCAAGGTAACAAAGCTAATGGCGGGTACTAGAACTGCAGTCCAGGTCTGCCTCCTCTTTTGAAACTCTGAGTCCCTGAGAGCAACACTATCAGGATATAAATCTATCCATATTTCAACATACTTAAAAATAGTTTCCTTATCAACACATATTCTGCAAACAAACATATTAATTCACAGAATGTTTTTACGTTGTTTTACGTAGTTTCTCTCCCTCTGCTCTTGTTGGATAACTTTCTTTCACTTTCTCTCCCTCCCTACCATTTTGTACACTCACTCCCTTCTCTTCACCCTCTACCCTTTTCTTTCCCACCTCTCCCTGATATTTCTTCACCCTCTTTGCATTACCGAATGTTCTCAAAGCAAAGATAATTAAGCTAAATTGGTTGAACTTAACAAAAACAACTTCGAAACTTTTCTCATGCAGCGGTTCCTCATCTCAACCACAGAACATAGAGGGATCATTTTCCAAATCTTCCCAAAATGGTACGTTGATTGTATTATTCTAAAAGCATACACGAAGGGTTCATTCGTTAAATACAGTGGACACTTAGCTCTGCTGAAGATCCCTGAGAAAAATATATTCCCGTACCTAGAAAGTTAGTAAGAAATTTAAAGAAAATTATGGTTTTTACCATTCATAATCATATAATATAGGAGCAGTGAGAAATCAAACTAGTCATAGGTAATTCCAGCAAAAATATAGAAAGTGAAAACAATGGTTAAATTTAGGAATAAACCTAAGTAGTAAGGGAATTCTGTCATTCTCATAAATCAATTTTTTGACATTTACACACACTGCCTGGGCTATTGTTTACTTAATATTTTTCTATAAGTATTTTCATTTTTTGCTACCTAAATTTATTATAAAACAAACCTTATATCATTATGAAAAATGGACAACTAGCATGCTTTACACCAAAAACTAAACAATTAAAGACATATCAATACCCAAATAAGGCTATCCCCATTAAATAATCAGAAAAAAAATGTAGAGAGAATTGGAAAATGAATAACTTTCTATGTGATGGGTCCCAGCCCCATCTAAAATCATCTTGACCATCACCAAAGCTACTCCTATCCCTGTGGGAAACCCTATATTTAAAAAAATCAGTCAACAAATGTTTACTGAGCCCAGGAATGTTCATTGCACTGTACTTGGAATTACAAAGTCTCTTTGAATGAAGAGCTGATATTCTAATTTTAGAAGATCTACTCCACCACAATATGGCAGATGCTCAAAGTCAACTCCATCTGCCTCTTTAAAGGATACATGAAACCTTGCTACATGGAACACATTTCAAGTCCCTAGGACCCCAGAAAAAGAAAGCAGTTGCCTAGACAAAACCCAGCTCCACAATAAACAATCAAGCCTTTGTCAACCAAGTGGTATGATAGGAGAGCCTTAAGCAAGGGCAGAAACAGCCCAGGGTGCACAGATTTAAAGATTACGTTCATACAACTTATCAGTCTCCGATGACATGGATCATTTGCATGATCCTCATTATTAACCAAAATTTCTAAAATCCCATCCCAGTACATTTCTTCTTCATGTTTAAAGACTCTTGTTTTAAGAGCTCCTCTATGAAATGATATCCTAATTGCTATGAAAATAATCAAGCTACCACTTAACACTCTTGTCACAAGATATTTATTTTTAGCCTCTTACCCTTCGCCATGCTGTAGAAACTTCTACTTCCCCAGTCCGTTATTATTCAAAGATTACACATATTAGAGAAAAACAAGAAAATGCCCATAAATAAAAAAGTAAAATTTACTCACTCTCCTCACAATTATTCCTATAATAACCAGAAACACAAACACAGGGATCATTATATTTCAGCAACTGTCATGGGGACAAAGTAATGCCAGACAGCTGCATATGATTTTTTTTAATGTTTTCATTTGTTAAAATATTTTAAACATTGTTTGGATCCTTATACCAGCTGGCCAGAAATGGATTTCAGTTCACTTTATGTTACAACTTCTCTAAGGCCACAGAGCCTCAGACTTTTTGAAGTCCCCACATTTAACAGGGTGCACATGTGTAAATAAGGAAAGCCAGCTTACAGCTTGGAGATTTGTAGGCCTGGATCTCACTCCCACAATGGCTGAAAAATTCCCAACTTGATTAACTTTCAGAGCCCATAAAGTACTTTGAGTTCCTCCAAGAAAGACACTATATAAATACAAAGTATTATTATTAGGTGGCACTGGAATTTATTAACGGTTTAGTTATTCCATCAGTTTCTTGGCATGTAGATTTTGTTCTGGCTTGCACAAATCCACCTGTAGGGGTAAAACAAAATTCAGCTCCATGATTCAAAAAGCCACTCTCTCTGAGACAGTAAAGGAAGCAAAGATGTTCTCATTAGCCCGAAACAGTTAATTAACCTTGCAGCTTCATGTCTCAACTACCCATAAGTAAAATCATGCTAAGCCATTCCCAGGGTCAGCCAAACCATGTTATTCTGTTTTGGATGGCACTTTTGATGAGCCATCACAATTACCTTTCATGATACCATCTACCACAAAAATTAATGCATCCAAAATATTCTTCCATTTTCTTTATTTTTTTCTCGAGGCAGTGTCTCATTCTATCACCCTGGCTGGAGTACAGTGGCACAATCATGGCCCACCACAGCTCCACCTCAGCTTCCTGAGTAGCTGGGACTACAGGAGCATGCCCATCTAATTTTTGTATTTTTAGTAGAGACTGGTTTTGCCATGTTGCCTAGGCTGGTCTCGAACTCCTGGGCTCAAGTGATCTGTGCGCCTCAGCCTCCCAAAGTGCTGGGATTACAGGTGTGAGCCACCAAGCCCAGCCATATTTTCTTAACTTGTTTTCTCACTCAATAATTTAGCCAAACATCAGTGCTCTCCCTTTTTAAATATACATTTCTGGATATAATGATTTTTAAAAGTTTAGTATCAACTATCAAAATTTCACAACTTATTTGCCAATTATATAAGAAATATGTACTGATATACACATGCCATGGTGGTTTGCTGTACCCATCAACCTGTCTTCTACATTAGGCATTTCTCCTAATGCTACATGTATATCTATGTAACAAACCTGCACGTTCTGCACATGTATTCCAGAACTTAAAGTATAATAAAAAAAGAAATATGTATTGATTCTCTATAATGATTTAAAGACAAACTCACGCTATTCTATGGGTAAGTATTTTAGTAGGTTTTAGAGAGGAAGGAATATGGAATATAAAACACATCCAAAGGATTTAGGATTCAACTGAAATTATTAGACATACACACCCTGAAGGATGATTAATGACATACAGCAGATAGTTGTTTTTTGTGGAGTGAATTATATCAGACATATTAATTACAAATGAATGTCCCAGCAGGAAGTCAGAGGAACAAGTGAAACTGAGGAATACATCACTGAAGTCTAGTTAGAGCTAAACTGGTGGCCCAGGTCTATTAAAATCACATGGAGAGCTTTGAAATAATTATGATGCTTGGATCCCACCCTGGATCAATTAAATTAGAACCTCTGGAAGTGGCGCCCACACATAGTATTTTAAAAAGCTACCTAGGTAATTCTAATATGTAGCCAGGGGTGGAAAACACTGGGCAAGACTTAGAAGGATTCATTAGGAAAGAAATGCAGTACACACAAGAGTAAAGGGGAGGAGAGGCCCCCCTCGTGACTAGGAAGTTGCATTTGGAGAACCGTGAACCAACCCAGGGCGGATGGACAGAGAATTGTGATAAGGTAGCAGTGAAGAACAGCATGAGGGAGAAGGGCTGGGGCAACCTACTAAGGGCCTTAAAGTCTAGAACCACAGCTTGACTGGTCATCTCTTCCTAGGCCACAGCCATTCTAAGCCTAAACTCTTCTCCAGATTATAACGCTTTTTAATATTTCAAAAATTGGTTTTTTAATTTAAAAAAATGGTTTAAAGACATAGTCTCACTCTCGCCCAGGCTGGAGGGCAGTGGCACGATTACGACGTCTTACTGCAACCTTAAACTCCTGGGCTCAAGAAATCCTCCTGCTTCAGCCTCCTGTGTAGCTAGGACTACACCACATCCAGCTAATTTTTAAATTTTTTGTAGAGACAGGGCAGGGTCTTGCTATGTTACCCAGGCTGGTCTCAAACTCCTGGCCTCAAGCAATCCTCCTGTCTCGGCCTCCCAAAGCATTGGGATTACAGGCCTGACCCACCATGCCTGGACTTTAATTTAAAATATTTTAAAACGACCATCATATTTCTAGAAACTTCACTTTTTTTTTTAGGCTAAATCCCTCTCAGTTCAACCATTCCTAAGACACTCAAGTTTTCTTAAAACCTAAAGCCCAGAAAAACTTGGTTTTGAGAAGTGGTCTCTGCAAGCCTGAGGAGCCCTCCTTCAGCCTTGGTGCTGGACACCTGCCACATAGATGCCTCAATGCCTGAGCACTTTGCATTCAGGTCATATCACTGCACATATATAGAGCTTTTAGTCAACAAAAGCCTCTAAATTTGGGTGGATGCTGTTTTGTCTTGCTTTGTTTTGATTTGTTTTGCTTTAATAAACTGCATAGTTATTCTATGGATATGCAGTCAAAAAAAATTTTTTTAACTGCAGGACTTTGCATTCAGCCCTGTTCTATTTCAGCATATTTGTTTTGGCCCACTCTCCCAGCCTCCTTCCTTGAAAGTTAATTATGTTTGATTAACATGATCTGAATGTGTCTATTTCCAATTGCCAAAGTGAAGTGTTCATTAGCCCTTCAGTGAGATGCACAAATTACTCCACCAAACAGTAAAAAACCAATTTGGACCCTTGGGAACAATTTAACTCAATTCCAAGACACTTCCCTGGTATTCCTCCTACCTAAACAATTTATGTGAAGGAAAGGCAGTAAGGAATCCATGAGCTAAACAAAGAAATAAGGTATCATGAGCCAGGAGTTTCCTACTGACTTTCCATGACCTTGGATCACTCAAAGGTGATCTGCACTGCCTTCATAGAAGTCTAGAGCCAGAAGGCAATGCAGGCTCTCAACTCTCCCTCTGCCCCTGTGTCTCCACCAACACAGACTGACTTATTTCATTCCAAGATCTCAGACTTTAACCTATTGTTCATTATAAGACTCTTCAAAATTGAATCCATGAGGAAAGTAATTTCTGTTTGGAAGACGGGTGGAGGAAGGCATTGCCTCCAATTAGCATTCCTTTCCAAACAGCATCTCCACCCTCGCCTGGACTTAGCTCCGGTCAGGGTCCCCTTTCCTCCTGTGTAAATCAGAAATTATATTGACCTACTTTCCTCAGCATAGCTAGTAAAAAGTTGTGTGTAGCACTGTCCAGATATAATGTGGCCTATAAACGTTCTGCAAGTGGCATGGGACAGCCATGTATTTCTAAAGCTTAGGAGCCATATGCCTCCAAAGTGTGCATCTTAATTACAACTAAGAGAATTCCATGTGTTTGCAAGTAAGAGAGTCTACTTTTTACTTGGCAGGTTCATTTTTCTTAAATAAATTAGATATTCCAATTTGGGTTCTTTTTGTTCTTGTTATTTTCTACTGTTTTCCTCTGAGAAAGAAAGATGAAAGAAAATACAAAGAGTGGGAGCCTAAGGAATGTCTGAGTTCAGAAATAAACATGAGTCTGAGCTCACATTGATGGCTGATCTTTCTGTGTGTGAACACATATGCATATGAGAGTATGTTCTCCAGTACATCTATCTGGGAGGAATTGACTCGTTCAACTCTTTGAGCAGTGACAGCATATGACAGGGAAGGAGAAAGGGAGCTCTGGACACCCAAACAATGAAGACAAAAGGCTGCTTCACATTTCATCAGGAGGAATCGAGATGGTGGAACTGACGAGTCACGTGGCACCAAGCACTGCATGTTCAAATTTCGCAGTTTCTAAAAGTGTTTGGCATGCTTAATTTTTCCCCTTTGCTGATATTAATAATGATAGCACTTAGCATTTCTAAAACACTTTTCATCTTCAAAGTACTATATGAACATTACCTAATTAACTGACATTAACTAATTATAATTAAACTTGCCCTGGGCTCACAAATCAGGAGAACTTTGAGAAGGGAGGGGAAAGGGAGGAGAAAAAAAGAAAAGCTTCCTCACCAGACAGGTTTCCCAAGTTTTCTCAGACTGAATTTTGATTCGAATTATCACAGATTTTTAAGCAATCCTTGAGATAACCTAATGGGCTTCCCCTGCTTCTCAGTGGTTAAATATTGATGAGAATGATGGTAAACAGTCTCCAGAAAAGAAATTTGTCATTCTTATACCAACTTCTATTAATAAAAGAATTTAAGTGCCACTTATAGGGATTTCTCTGAAGCAACATGCTCTAAAATATTGACCCAAAGAAATTTCTTTTCCTAAAGCAACCTCCTCACTTTACACACGCACACATACACACACACACACACTGTTGAATGGCGTCGAATCCTGACTTCCAGGCTTTAAGTGCAGTGAGCTCACTGCTTTAACTCATGAGCCTATTTCAGACATTTTAATGCATCTATTAAATTTCCTTTTTATTAACCTTAGCAAAAACTTTCAGTAATATTATATCCCAACATCAAATAAAACATCCTGTTTCCATAATTCCTAGACAGAAAAGCCATATAATCAAATGAGCCTATTTGGATGCTTATGTTCCGTACATTACACTTATCTAAATTTATACTTGAAGGGGAGGGTGGGAAGATAGGGTTTAAGGCTTCTTAAAAGTTCCCTCTTGTTTTCATTCTCGAAATGTCCACATGAAATATGTAGCTATGCTTCACTGGAAGCTGTTGCTAAGACTTTGTACTAGTCAGTACTTGCTCAGACTTCGTTCTAAAGTATTCGCTTTAGTAACCTGCAAGTTCAGTATGGTATCAAAATATAATAAGTCCTCCTTTATTTAAACTCTTCAAATGGCAGTATTTAGTAGGGTGGCTATGGAAAAGCCTAGCAATATGGCATAATTTCTCTTGGTTTTGGTTTTGGTTTTAATTCATGCTGCTTGCATTGGTAAAATTATTCTATTTCCATCAATAAACCAGATGTTACAGAAAAATCATTGCAACATGCCTGTATCCCTATAGGTTTGCTTACTTTAAAGGCTTACAGGCTTGAAAGAATCTTCGCTTCTCTGTGCGTCTTGGAGAGAGACTGATACAGCTGGCTGACAGTGGTTACACTCAGAAGTTGGTTATCGATCAGCTAAGAGGATGATGTATGTCGTTTATCTCTGCTGAATTTGATCTTTTTATTCTGCCCCTCTAGCCTCTATGTAATGAGAACCTGTGAGCCAGGGCCATCCACTGAAGTCACTTCCACCTTCTTATTACCCGTGTGTCTCCCTATGAAGACGCACTTCATCTTTCTCCTCTGAAGACTCAATATCAGAGATAATAGAGGGTATGGGCATCATGAAGGCTGGAAGCAGCATTAAAACATCAACCAATAAGAGGTCAGAGTCTCTCTCCAGAGCTAACATTTTTAGTTTTTCCAATATGATCCTTAGGCTTCTGCTTTGCAAAGACACACAGGCATATTTGAGTTCTTTGCTCTCTTAAGAGAACTGGTGTTGCTTTTGGAGTTTCGTGGAGTTTTTTTGTTTTGTTTTTAGCAGCACAATTAATTCAATGCTTAGAAAGTATCCAATATCAAAGAAAAACGGTGTGGATATTACAGAATTCAACATGTCACATTACGAAAAGGATAATCCCTTGGGCACCCCAGTCACAGGTTTCTTTCAGAAATGTGAGACAAATAAATAAAAAGGGCCACAGAATAAATCAAAGGAGGACATAATTTTGAAGAAAGATATTTAAAATCCTCTCCCAGTAAGGCTAATGGCATGTGCCATTTTTATTTGATGGCCTGAAGCAAAGTCACCTAACAACCCATAATGCTCACAGAATTGCGTCTTTATTTTTAGCTTCTGCCTAGGAAGTCATATGGATCCTTAAAGCATCTTATAAAATCTCAGTATACAGTATATACAAATCTGCAAATGCTTGCTCTGCTACCTTAATCCTTTAGAGAAATTTATTCACTACTGATGAAAACCTAATTTCTGAGCCCCACCTATTTGCTGAATCCAAAATCTCTGTTACACTCTTGATAAATGCTCTACATAATTCTAGTTTCAAATGGCATAAAATCTGCCCAAGCAACAAACAGCTTTATACAGTGAGACCTTCCTCAAACATTGTTCTCAGGATAGAAAAAAGGAAATAGTTTGTACACCATGTGTACTAAGCTTGGCAATATATAAAAAGCAACAAAGATTTGGTGTGTAAAGGTAATGCAAACACAATACAAATATTTGGAGGTGAGAACTTGCTGCGCCTAGGCTCAATATGCAGCCTATTACACAATACTTTTAAATTATTTAAATGTATATGCTCAACACTGTAATTCCTGCTGAAAACTCATGAGGCTGTGATATGCAGAATCTCCACCTTCGTTTCTTTGATCTGTTCTACTTGAGAGAGAATGAGGATTCTAATTAGAACTTGAGTTTTTAATACTTTTTCTGAATAAAGGTAAAATAACTTCAAAAGCTGAAACCATTATCTTCGAAAAAAGAAAGGTCTCAAGATCAAGGCTGTTTATTTGGGAGTTTTGAAGCACAGAAGTGTTTCACATGTGAAGGGGTTGGGAATGAAGGAAGGATCATTTAGAAATTTAATTTTTCAGAGGGAACTATCTAAAATATTCAGAATATCTGAATAACATACCCACGCCATATGCCAAGATCATCCGCATTTCTCCCTGCACCCCCCCAACAAGGAGCCCCATGTGTCCTTCAACCTGAAATTTGCATCAAAGTAGGGGAGAGAAGCCAAGCCAGGAAGCCATGAGCAGAAGAAGAGAAACTGAGGACATGAATTCATGTTTAGTAAATGAACTAAGACAATCTCTGTAATGACTGTTACATTTCATTTGTGTACCCCAAGCAAAATCTGTTAAAAATAAATTATATATGTTTAAACTGGAAGTGTTCCTAGCATAATGGTATAAGGTACCCAGGGCTAAATTGAAATGATCATTCTAAAACTACAAAAATCTCAGTAACATAAATTATAATTTCACGGTATGCCTTGAAATGGTGGTTTTGCAATAAAATTAAAATATATATTCTCAGTGTTTGTCTGGCAAATGCAAATACATGAAACAAACATGGTTAGTAAATGAACCAACAATTTGCTACATTTGAAGAAATCTGTTTTTACACTGAATACTTCAATTGGCAAAAAAATGTAGAAATTTTGTCTTTCCAAAGGAATTACCACTGGTACAATTCATATGATAGCCCCTGAATAATCAGAGATGATAATAACAAAGATTTACCGTTGTTTTTTTAAAAAACTTTAAAAGGAAAAGCTTAAGCAACAGAAGAAATATTCTTGCTACATTAAATCTGTTTTTTTTTTCTATGTACATTGACTCCAAATAAGGGCAAACACAAACCAATTCAAGTACCCTTACTAAAAATCAAGTAGTGGTAAAACTAGAGGTTAGAATTACAAAATAAACAAAAACCAACCTACAATGAAGATACATTACCCAAATGGTTTTTGCTTGCTTCTACCTACATTGCTTGCAAGTGTAAGTAGGCAGCCCAGGGCTAAGAAACCTCAAAATGGAACTGCTGGAGTTTTCACTCACCCATTCAACAAACCTGCCACCAAAGAGCTTATTGAATGCTCATCAATTCTATTTTTTTAATGTAAACAAACATTCTTGATTTACTAATTTTCAGAGTAATGACACAAATTTAGCATTCTCCTTCAATGGGAAACTTGCTTAGAAGTTACTGCATTCTTTTTCTCTTTTTCAGAAGCACATCTTGTAGCACCAGCTGCTTTTCTCTGAAGGAAAGCTTATTTTTTGACCGGACATACTAGCTATACCGCACCATCATCAATTCTATTTTTTAAAAAAAGATACGAATTTATTTGAAAGATGCCAGTTTGTTGTTAGTGTTGATATTTACTGAGTTTTGCACCAAGCAAGTACAGATGCTGTAAAACAGACACTCTAGGAATCTATACTATTTGATCATGCAGCTCTGTATCTTCACAGATAAATAACAGATCTGAATTACCATACCTGTTTAATCTTTTCTGTGAAACATCTTCAGAACATTGTGTTTAAAACTCTATTTAATCCTACCAATTGAAGCCCTTTTGTCAGGGGGCAATAATGCAGAGTGTAGAGACCAGAAAGCTGCTAATTTAGAGACCAACGTTCACTCTGTTCCTAGCTCTTCACCTGACCACCAGTGGAACTTTGGCCAATAAGCTGCTAAAGCTGCCATCCTTTTAACCTTGGGATCCTCACTTATAAATGGAAGCTTTTGAGTTCAGTATGAATTCTGAAGGCAGTATCAGAGCCTTTGATCATACAGTGGAGTCCGTCATGTGACTAAATCAGCATTCTTTAAGAAGGTTTGTTGATTTTTTTTCAGAGCTCATGAATGTTCTAGCCTATGTAGAAATGCCAGTGGGTAATATGTTAAGTGGTGCCCTAACAGTCTGGAAGATTTTATGCCATCAGATGGGGAGTGGTTTACTCCTCGGGAGAACCATATTATTCAACATACGCTACATTTGCAAACTCAAATTTTGTAGTAGTGAGAGAGAACGACTTTCTGTTTTCATTCAATAGATCTTTCCTTGGGTTTCTACTGTTTGAATTAAATTTTAGCTTATTTAATAATAACATAATTTGCATTTTGTTGTGGTTTGAAGAAGAGAGGAGAGGTGTCATCCAGGACAACGTACCAAAGCACCTACTCTCTCCTCTCCCCTTACTGTGACCTATTTTTCTGTATAGCACTTATTCCCATCTGGCATGATTTTATTTATTTATTTACAATTTGGTAATTTTCCGCTTCTCCCAGTAGAATGAAAGCTCCATGAGTTGGGATTTGTGTTTGTCTTGTTTACCTTTATATGTTCGGTATGTAGAAAAATATCTAGCATATTTGTGAATGATATCATTTGATTTTAAAGAAACTGTTATATGGAATATCATCAAACTAATAAGAGTAACATTAAGTATGCCATAAGGGGTGTGTGTGTGTGTGTATAAATATATACATATATATAAGCTTCATCTCAGGAAAAAGAAAGTCAAGAAGAGTCAAGGAAGAAGAATTAGTAGAATCTTCTAGACTCTTGCTACTCAAATCTAGGAACCAACAACATTAGAGTAGCATTACATGGGTGGCTGTTAAAAATGTAGGACCTCAGGCCCTACCCCAAATCTACAAAATTGGAATCAATATTTTAACAAGATGTCATGTAATTCAAATGCATATTAAATTTGAGAAGTACTACCCTGGGGACCCATATAGGAGACCTATATTTTGTGGAAGACACCAAAACATGTCTTTCCTCTCCTGGTGCAGGCTTCCAGCATCCATATCTGAGTGGGGGGTGATTCCTAACGATTCTCTTTTGGATCTTTCCAGTGTGATTAAGTCAGGTTCACCTCCAGAGACTTACAAGAAAGTCTAGAATGAGATCAGAAGACTGTCTTACCCAGTTCCAGAAAGACTCCCTTCCTGTTTAACGATGCTTGAAATTCCTTGAATAAGGGAGAAAACTCCGTATCTCAGCCAGAAATAAAAAGCCTAAACTGCAAATACCCAGAAAAGGTAAAATAGAGACAGAAACTTAATCATACTAAGGTAAAATCTAACAACAGAATAAAAGACTGAGATCATATTTCTGCAAGCTTTATTAGGGAAGGAGCTGTTGAGGGAGGAGGAAGGTATTCAGTGCTTGTAGGTTATTTGCTAGGGAGATAATATATGATAGACAATGTGAGAATCAGAAACTAGAATTTAAAGTCATGAGAAATTTTGTGGGGCAAACTTCATCTATTTTGAATTGCAAGAAAATAACATATTCTTGTCTACATAAACTTACGAAGGTTTTTAAAATTCTAACTTCTTTATGTTTAAAGTGCTTTATTCCACAGTTTTGATAATCCAATATTATCCGATAATCCAAAATAAATTTACAGCCCGGTGAACTACAATCTTAGTATCAGCAATTCTACCCGTAGAAGCACATCCAACAAAAGGAAGAGAGGGCCTCAGGAGACCACGTTGAAGAGGAGTACCCTACCAGGTTTGCCATTTGGAGAAACGAGGACAATGAAAGTGTACTTTTTCTGGGAACTCAACCTGCTACCAGCTGATAGTCATCTTAAGAGGCACTTTTCTATAAATCACTATAATTTAAAAACCAAATGCTTTGAAACTCCTTTTGCCAGATCAAATCAAACTGACTCTCAGTTGGTGGAAGGCTCAGATGTGAATTTCATAACACACGTCAATTACTATCTAATCCATCACTTGTAATGGCTGAATGTGCTCAGTGCCATTCCCAGAACCAGTGTCATGGAAACAAATAACAGCATCTAGGTAAGAGTAGAATTTTAAAGTGCTCTCATCACTATCTGCAAAGCATGAGTTGAGCATGTGTAAGCACATGCTTGATTTGGCCTTTTAATCTCAAGCCATATCATCTCTTGAGCTTTTTAGAGCTCAAGCTTTTAGGGGCAAGAGATATTGCCATGTAAAGATGTCGGTTTCTCTAATGGCTCCTAGCACACTTTTTTGGTGATAGCCAAAACTTTTCAGGTAATGGTATGTCCCCTAACATGTTCATTAACCTCTGTGATAGGCACATGGGTGTCTTTCCACATAGAAAATATTGGTTAATTTGTGTCCTTTACACTGTCATAAGTTGCTTTCAACAGAAAATAACATTGCTAGTCTACACAATGTAAATAAGCTAACATAAATATGAAATAGTACACAGTCTATTTGAACAACCAAACCATCTTTACAGCTAAATTTCTAATCCATTATCTCCCTAGAGGGGTTGTGGCAGTCATAATTTTATTTTCTACTTGAACTGGCCGACTGGACCATGGTCAATTATCACAGTGAGAGATTATCATCATCATCATCATTATCACCATCATCATCAGCATCACTAAAATTTATCTAGTGCTTAGTATATGCCAGATAGTGCTCTGTACATGTTATATGTACTAATTTATTTTACCCTCTTAAAAATCATTATGTGGTAGATATTATTATTATCCACATTTTACAAATGAGGAAACTGAGGCCAGAGTGGTTAAGGAACTTGTGCAGGGTCATACAAATAACCTTGGATGTGTTGAGCACTTGACAGAATACAAAACCTGTCCTCTGTTGCTTGTTCCATAATTCCAAATTTTTACATGCACAAACACACTGCCCCCGAGTCTTTCTGAGCTAGAATATTATCCAAAAGAAAGACAGATAGATAGAGGAGATGTGAAGGTACCACTAGGGAGATTTCCTTGCACCAGTCATGTTAGCTGTTTAAAGAGAGCATCCACAGGGTTGGTATTGTGGATGCCTGGTGTGTGGCTTTGGAGGTCCAATGTGTAACCTGGAACCTAGGAACTCCTTGAATATGCTGCTTGGGAGCATGGCCCAGGTGGCACAATCACATGGAAATCATCCCAATGTGAGTATTGGGATCTCAGGTGTTACTCCTTTTGTCTGCTCACTCTGGGCACCAGAACCTTAACTGTACCACCATAAGGGATCCGCCAGGTTAAAGATTTCATGGAGGCTACAGATGAGTAACTACAAAGACAGATTTTTTTTTCCTATGGAATGAGAGCTAGAAGCAATTTTCTATGCTTTTAAGCAAAAACCATACAAAAGAAAATGTAAAATTCACTGGACCTTAGACTACTTAACATTATATGTGGCCAATAGTACTCACTCCACAAATATTTTTCTTTCACTTCAATTCCACTCCTTAAAGAATTGGTGAAGACTCAGCCATATAGGGCTAAGGGAAATGTCCCTATTCTAAAGTTCCTTTCTAGGTCTCTCCTTACACTGTCCATCATATTCTGTGTATCCCACACTACGCTTGTCATGTCTGTGCCCTGTGCTTTGATGTGTCATTTCCTCATGCACATTTCTTCATTACTAAGTCTAGGTAAGTTTTAGTCTTTGCTTTTACCCTTGCACGGGATGTGGTTTAAGTATAGCATTTATAGCAGTAGTATTTCTAAGGACATTTGCTTTCTCCAGTACATTTTACAGTGCTTCAACCCAGGCAAGACTCCTCTTTCAATGCACATGGACCCGCATGCTGCTGTCACCTGTATGGCCCTGCTTCAGGTCACTCCCAGTCTTGCCCCACATTTGGCCACTGTAAGATCATTGGAGAATCTTTTTTGTTTTGTTTTGTTTTGTTTGAGATAGAGTCGCTCTATCCCCCAGGCTGGAGTGCAATGATGCAATCTCGGCTCACTGCAACCTCTGCCTCCCGGGTTCAAGCGATTCTCCTGCCTCAGCCTCCCAAGTAACTGGGACTACAGGTGCACCACCACGCCCAGCTAATTTTTTTATTTTTAGTACAGACAGAGTTTCGCCATGTTGGCCAGGCTGGTCTCAAACTCCTGACTTCAGGTGATCTGCCCGCCTCGGCCTCCCAAAGTGTTGGGATTACTGGCGTGAGCCACCACACCCAGCTGAAATTTTTTATTTTGTTTTGCTCCTTTTGTTGACAAAAATATTTCCTAGATTGGAGTCTCAACAAAGGATGACTGGCCTTCCCCCAACTCTTTGGGGGACAGTACGCTGTGTTTCCCTACCCATCCTTATATTTTATTGCTGAAATAATTGTTCTTATTGACTTTTTTTTTTTTTTTTTTTAGACGGAGTCTCGCTCTGTCGCCCAGGCTGGAGTGCAGTGGCGCCATCTCAGCTCACTGCAAGCTCCGCCTCCCGGGTTCATGCCATTCTCCTGCCTCAGCATCCGGAGTAGCTGGGACCACAGGCGCCCACCACCACACTCGGCTAATTTTTTGTACTTTTAGTAGAGAAAGCGTTTCACCGTGTTAGCTAGGATGGTCTCTATCTCCTGACCTCATGATCTGCCTGCCTCGGCTTCCCAAAGTACTGTGATTACAGGCGTGAGCCACCGCGCCTGGCCCTTATTGACTCTTCTAAGAGAGTTAGTACATGATCTAGCTTGGCTCAGAGGAAAGAAAATTAATTCCCCAAATCTGTTTGAGGTGCCTGAAACAGGACACAATAAAGGGGAAGCTGAGAAATCATTTGTGATTTGCACATGGTGCCCCAAAGAAGGATTCTGCTCTCAGTTGGTGCTGTCAGTAGCTCTTGCTGTATTCTCAGCCCCTAAAGAAATAATTAATGTACCAGGGTAATAAGTTTCCATATGCTATTATCTAAAGAACTAAAAACATTTTAAAATCCCATAAACATGTGACCTAAAAACATACTCAACAAACTCAGTCAAAAAACAAAAGACTAACTTTGTTGTTGTTGTTGTTGTTGTTGTTGTTGTTGTTGTTGTTTTTTGAGGGAGTCTTGGTCTGTCGCCCAGGCTGGAGTGCAATGCCACGATGTCGGCCCACTGCAACCTCCACCTCCCAGGTACAAGCAATTTCTCCTGCCTCAGCCTGCTGAGTAGCTGGAACTACAGTTATGTGCCACATACCCAGCTAATTTTTGTATTTTTAGTAGAGACAGGGTTTCACCATTTTGGCCAGGCGGGTCTAGAACTCCTGACCTCAGGTGATCCACCTGCCTTGAACTCCCAAAGTGCTGGGATTACAGGCATGAGCCACCATGCCCAGCCAAGAGTAACCTTTTATATTTGTTGAACTGCCAAAGAGAATTCATCCTTCAGCTCCTACGTTTGTTTATTTGTTTGTTTTATATCTAATCAATACTTTTTATTAGAAATAGTCTTAAAAATAACTTTGAGTCCTTCAGTGAAACAAGCCCTTGAAAATATCATACAAATAGTAATACAATAGAAAAATCAAAGCAATTTAAAACTTAAGGTATCATTTGGATGCAAGTAAAAAATGTTCAATTCAACATGGATGGAGTTAATAATAAGGAGAGGGAGAAAAATGATTGGCTCACAGAATAAAAAGTTCAGAGAAACCTGAACCAGGGGTTCAAATGGTACCAACTGGACTCGGTTTCTCTCCACCTCTTGGCTCTGCAAACTTCTAGGTTGACTTCATTCCCAGATGTACCCCATCTTTATGGTGACCTTATAGCTCATGCTTAACTCAACCCAGAGCTAGCAATTACTGCAGAAAGGGATAGTCTCTTGCCCATAATTCTGATAAATGTGCAAGAATTGAGCACCATTGTCTTAGACTAGGTTATATGCCCATCCCTGAACCAACCATATGCCAAGGGAATATAATATAGCAGAGTCAGGGTTGGAGGGAGGTGCTGCATGCAAGGCTTGTCTAAACCTCATTTACTGAGGGCCGGTTCCCAAAAGTAAAATCAAGGTGTCATTGCCAGAAAAAAAAGGGAAATGGATGCTATACAAGCTAAATAAATAAATAAATAAATAAAATGCACAAACCACTTCTCAAATGAATTAACTTCCCAACCTGAGCTTGTAAAATATTGATAAGAATTTTTTTAAAGGAATTAAGCGCAGTAATACAGTGTCACAAATCCAACTCTTGACTAATTGGCAAAGGCAAGAATACATACATAAATGTATTAGAACAGTAGCCCTTCCATTTCAACAACAAAAAAATATGTGGGTCACTCAGATGGAAATTAAAATCTGAATCTAGTCCGAAACAATTGTTAACTCGGTTCTAAAGTTATGAGCATCCAAGTACATACTAATATGCTCCCATGTCAAAGAGGTCCTATTCCTCTTCACTTCAGTTTGCATCCTATTCTGACATTATACCATGTCATGAGGGCCCACTGCTCTTGTATGCAAAGCAGGTTCAGAGTAAATGAGCTAAAAATGTCTTATATACATAATGGCTCTTGTTTCAACTTAGCTGTGAATACTAGATTGCTGCAAACACCAAAATAATAGTGCTGCTAATGAGGAGATTTGTTCATAACTTACACTGTCAAATTTAATGTTCAACCATAATGGTTATTATTTATTGATATGTTGTGTGTAAACAAAGCAGTGGCTGAGGCCAAAAGCAGACTCTTAAGAGAGTTCAAGCCTAATAGATTATGAAAAATCTCCTAAAGAGAACTATTTTTTTAATTTGGGGGCCCAAAATGTTTGTTGTTTATCATATCTTGATTGAAAAAACAGAGGTCTAGAAATAAAATCAGAATACTAGGGATCATTCTATAGGAGACTAGAATAAATTTACAAGTGACAACCTCCAGTGCTGGTGAGGATGCAGACAAACAAGCACTTTCATACCTCATCAGTGGAAATGCCTTTGATCTAGCCTTTTAGAAAGGAATCTGACATATATATTAAAAATTTAAAAGCATTTTAAAGTTTTATAAAATTTTAAAAGTCATATTAAAATTTGACTCAGCAATTTTACTTCTGGGAATCAATCCTGTAAAAATTGAAGTATCAGTACATAAAGACATATATAATAAGGAAGTTTATTGCAGTTGTGTTTGTAATGGCAAAAACTTGAAACAACCTACCTGTCTACAAAGGGTGGAAAGTTTGAATAGATAGCAATGGATCCATATGGTGCAGCTTATCATGCAGCTATCAAAAGAAAGAGTCTGGCCAGGCTCAGTGGCTCACACCTGTAATCCCAGCACTTTGGGAGGCTGAGACAGGCAGATCACCTGAAGTCAGGAATTTGAGACCAGCCTGGCCAACACGGCAAAACCCCATCTCTACTAAAAATACAAAAATTAGCCAGGCATGGTGGCGTGCCTGTAATCCCAGCTACTTGGGAGGCTGAGGCAAAAGAATCACTTGAGCCAGGGAAGTGAAGGTTGCAGTGAGCCAAGATCACACCACAGCACTCCAACCTGGGCAATAGAGCGTGACTCTATCTCAAAAAAAAAAAAAAAAAAGAAGTCAGATTTACATATTAACTTCAAGAGATGTCCATGATATAGTATTGAGAAAAGCAAACTGCAGGGAAGAAGAGAGAGAGATATATAAATAGTATGATCACATCTTTGTTTAAAAGAACAGAATAGTAGAGTTTGAATTTGAGCTTTGCAATTTAAGTGATCTTTGAACCTTAATTCTTTTTTTCTTCTTGCTTTTTTTCATTGTTTTGCTGCATTCAAGGTTTGCCTAGAAGAACCTTAATTCTTCATCTGCAAAATAAAGGCAATCTTTTTGTAAGATGATGATGAAAATGACTTCTGAACTGTAAATAACAACTAAATGTCATATAATATTCTTATAAAATGGTCTTGTGTGAGTCTGAAGTGTAGGCTCCACAATGTCCTCAAAGGGTAGTATCAACTTGCAAAGTTTTATTTGGGTGTATCCATGCCAATATCAGGCACCTCCTCTGGTTTCCAATTGTGTGCAACCAGATTCACAAGGGAGAAGACAAATGGTAAATTATACTTAAGACCACTGCAGATCACTCTTAAAATGCCAAGAAAACAACTGCCCATGTTCCTCCAAGGAGTCACACAATCCATTCAGTACTTTCAGGACTGACAAGATCATGTTTATTTCAGTGGCTGGGTAAGTAGAGCATCATAGAAGATAACAGCTTTGTAGAAATATGGTTGTATATAAAAAGTGTTTTCACCTTTTAAAGTCAATACATTCTCTCTCCATCTTATCCTAATAGATAGTTTTAATCATACAATAAACATAATTTTATATCCCATCTCTGGGCCAGATGGCCTGCATTCCAATCCTGGGCTCTACTTCTAGCTGTGTAGCCTTGGAAAATTACTTAACCTCTGTCTCAGTTCCTTCATTTGCAAAATGGGAGTAATAATAATACGTACCACGTACGATTGTGATAATTAAATGAGTTAAAACATGTAAAGAATGTAAAATTGAGATATTAGCTAATAGGTACTAAATAAATGTTAGTTTATTATTAAATGCTATTATCTTAATTTTTCCATTTAACACAAATATATACACTTTTCCCATATTTATTATATAGTCTTCATAGCCAACATTTTATTGGTGCATAATAGTATATAAATAGCATACTCTGTTAAGTGGGTGTGCTATAATTTATTTCAACATTATTCAAGACATGGGAATAATGCTTGTTTCTTATTTTTCAAATTTTTTATATTTTACATTTATTAATAATATCTTAATGTCTTTGTACAGTGACTTTTTCCATATTCTGGATTATTACTGTAAGCTCGATCCCTAGAAAGAGTTTAGAGGAATAATTGGTATAGCAATCTTTAGGTATTTTGATACATCTTGAAAGTTGGACTTTTGATTATGAAGATTCTATCTTTGCTTATTCCTTTCTGAACCTCTACTCAGAACTTGACACAAGGCTCTTCATCCAGCCATTCAACACCTGCTGATATTTGTTCTCAAGGTACATTTAAGAAAGGTCATTATAAGAAATTACCATATTAAAATTCATCTACAAAATTATTTGAGTTTCATCTTTAAAAGATAGTTTTCTAAGTATATAATCACTTCATATTAAAGCTTTGTTGCTAATAAGGGAAATTTGAACTCCAAAAAAAACCACCAGAAAAACCCACTTACTCAATGATATTTTTAGCACATAAAATTCCCCCTATGAATCATATGCTCACAAACCATGCACCCCTAAATATTTAGCTCCTTCTGACTCATTCTGAAACATTCTGACAACTTCTCCATTGAAATTTAAAATTTCCCAATACTGTAAGATCCTCCTTTCCTCTAATTAATTAGTTCCCTTTCCCATTGGCAAAATGCAGTAGTGATAATCTCTACACTTACAGACTGTGGAATGGAGCACACAGCTGGAATCTTTCACTGCCCACAAGTCTACATTTTCCCATCTTCCTGGTATGTCTCTCTCACCTAATACTGGATTTTCATTGCCCTCTTTTCCTGCCACTGACAACCACCATCCACAGGTAAAATCTTATCCTTCAAAATCTTGGATGTGTCCTAAAACCCCATTTTCAACTGTATTAATGAGAGTTCTCCAGAGAAACAGAACCAATAGACTATATATATGCATATGTATGTGTGTATAAAATAGAATATATATGTGTATACATATAGAAAAAGAGAGAGAGAGAGAGATTTAAAACGAATTGACTTATATGATTATAGAGGCTAAAATGCCCCAAGATTTGCAGTTGGCAATCAGCAAACTAGAGAACCAGGGTAGCCAATGGCATAAGTTCCAGTCAGAAAGCTGGCAAGCTGAAGAACCAAGAAGAACCAATGTTTGAGTCTGAAGGCGGGAAAAGACCAATGTTCCAGCTCAGGCAGTGAGGTGGGAGGCATCCCCCCTTACTCAAGGGAGGTTCAGCCTTTTTGTTCTATTCGGGCCTTCATCTGATTGGATGAGGCCCACCCATATAAGGGAGGAAAATCTGCTTTGCTCAATCTATGGATTCAAATGTGGATCTCATCCAAAGCACCCTCACAGATACACCCAGAAATAATGTTTGACCAAATATCAGGGCACCCCATGGTCCAGTAAAGTTGACCCATAAAATTAACTATCACACCATCTGCAGACTCTGGTTTCTGCGCTCTCTCTGCACCGTTTGCTTAAGAAATCACACCCTCTTCACTAATGTCTGCGGATTGATGCAGTCTTTCTCTCCCATAACAATCTGCTTACTTCCTACTCTACTAGCAACACACTTCCGAGTGCTCTGTCTTATGCGGGGGTCACTCCACACAGAAAGCTCCCACCACACATGAGAAAAATTGAATTCATAATGTTTGTCTCAATGGCCCCTTCTCTTATTGTCAATGATTATAGTACCCAAAAAATAAACATGGAACTCATTCCTCAGGTATTTTTCTATTCTGTTGCTACAAATCACACCAGGTTGCTGGTCTGGCCAGCTTTCAAGTTTCTTTGCCACCAATTATTGAATTAATTAATTTTCCAGCAAGCTTGCTCTTTGTTCTGTGTAGTACATAAATGGCACTCGGGGTGGAAAGTTTACAGTAAGAAAGCAAGACAAGTGCTCATTTAAGTCACCATGAAAAGCACTTAAAACCCCCACACCTTCCAAGTAGACCCTCACTGACCATTATCTACCTCTCAGGCAGGACCAAGTGAGTGGCTTTAGAGACCTGAAAATTTCACCTCAGCGGCCTTGCATGAACCCAAACTAAATTTGAAATATAAAGTCATTCTTTGAAACCTCACTGGAAATGCTAGCAATATGTCTGGGTGATGCTTCTGGCTGGCAAAATGGCAAGTCATTTATCCTTTCTGCCCTTGTTTCCTCATATGTGAAATGAGGAACACTGACTCACTTCACAGGAAGGCTGCATGCATTTAATTAGTTAACAACACACATCAAAAATACAAACTGCAGAATACCTTTGCTCAGCCGGAAGCTCAGTAAACCTGCCAGGAGCATTCATTGCTTAGTTGATCTAACCTAGATCTTTCCTTACGTCGTGGCTCTGGTTCTGCTCTGACCCATAAACACGTTTTTGTCTACATGTACAGATTCTTACAGACACATGGATTTTAGATTTCTATTTTAATGTTTTCTTTTTATGACTGCAATTGTTGAGGTTTTATGTTTTCTTTATCAAATGTTCACTAAGATCCCTATTTACTACAGAAAACTTTAGACACCCATGCCAAAAAATTGCATGTCCGACTAGCATATCCTAGCCAAATGAGCCCACATCAAACTCAGCTTTACTTTCCTTACTCCAAAGTACCTTCTGTGACTAGACAAAAGATGATGGAAACTTCATCCTAGAACATCAGACCCTGCCAGGCACATTTCCATCTGTCCTATTGAAGATTGCCAAAAGCATTTTCTGAAGATTTTTTTCTCATAAAATTCATCAATCAAAAATTCTTTCAGGCAGAAGTTATTTAAGGACTAGGAAATGTAGTGATTCCTTCCCTGACTGACCTCTTGGACTGCAGGAGACACACCTAACCACAATGGAAGGAGGAAAACAACTGATGCACCGTCAGGATCTGTTTACTTCCTTTCAGCCACACACTCCCCACTGCCACCAGCACACATACAGACATTCAGCCTAAGTGATCAACAATCATAGCCTTACAAAAAAAGAGGAAATCAGGTGTCTTGAATTCTAAAGGAAGTGTGAAACTTCACAGCTAGAGCCTGGAACCCAGAAGTTAGGAGATAAATCAAATTGATGCCAAGGAGGAAAGGTTGAGGCCAACAGCTTGGGTTTGAATGGATCAATGGCTGACCAACCAAGTCAAAAAGTAGCCTGACTATTTTGACATTGGAGCAAGGGAAAGTCTTGCTGATAAGCAGTGGCAGGGATAGAAAACATTCATATTAAATGTGTTTGTTCTCTTCTGCAGTGAAGACTAAATAGTTGAAGGGGAAAGCCTTCTTAGATTCCTCTCCTTGAACTAGCACTGTTAATTTGCTAACCTGTGCCAAATTACCAGTCACCTCTCATCAGTCTTCTCTTGTCAGTCCTACTTCTCAACTTTTCCCAAAGATTCTTAGGACCACTAAATCTTCCCACATCCAGTTCTCTTCCTTTTAGGCCCTTATTGCTTCAGGCTCTTCTTTTTTCATTTTTCTCCTAAATAGCCATGGCAGAATTATGCTGGGACATTGTAGTTTCTAGGTGCATTAGTATGTGAATTAGTCTTTATTTAAAGAAACTATGGCATGCTGATCACCATGTTGGGTATATAAGAATGCTTTTAAAAAATGAAGTCATTTCTTCTACTAATAAAATTTTCTTTCTAATTAAAGAGTTCATACCACCACAAATACAATAGCACTGAAAAAATGCATTAACAAAATGAGGTATAGGCAAACAGAAGTCAAGATACTACCAAATAAGCAGAATCCAGAGGTCCTAAAGGAGCACTCTCCAACCACAACCCCAGGAAATGAGGTCAGAGCTAACTGGGGAAAGTGATCACTCCAGCTGCCTTCACTTCTTACTTCCTATTCACTCCTTCACCCTCTGGCATCTGGCTTCCTTTCGCCATATGTTTGCTATCTAGCAGCTGATGGTTCTCAAATTTAGCATGCGTGAGAATCACCTAGAGGGCTTGTTCAAACAGATTTCTGAGGCCCACTCCTAGTGCATCCAATTCAGGAGGTCTGAGGTGTGGCCCCAAAATTTGCATTTCTGAAAAGTTCCCAGGTGATGATGATGATGTTGCTCTCGTCCTAAATCTTTCCTCCTTGTGAAGCTGCTTAAAATATTGCTTTGGTCAAATCCCTTCAAACTGTAAAATCCACCCTGATTTTTGTGGCCTAAATAATGAATTCCCAAAGCTGACTCAGGTGTTAGGGTCTCTGCAATCTGCCCTGACCTTCAGACAGAGGCCAGATGGACACCTGTTGAGTCAGTGGTAGACTAGACTCCCGCACTGAGCAAACTTCCCTTCCAACTCTCCAATTGTATCAGGTATATCCAAGTTTTAGTTTTACGATTTCTCTGATAAAATCATGGCTTCAACCAATCCATCCTACTAATTTTTTGCGCCAAGATTCCATCTTAACTATCACATACGCACCTTTGTTAATGAGATTCACATTGATTTCTGTCTTCACAAATCCTAATCACCCATCGAAGTCAAACCCGGTGCCTTCTCTTCTACTGGTGTTCATAATTCCATGGCTCTCGGGTACTTTGTATTTAGTCTTCCCCTTCTTCTTCTTCCTCTTCTTCTTTTACTCCTCCTCCTTCTCCTCCCTCCCTCTCTTCCTCTCTCCCTTGAATTATTCCTATCACTATAAAACATGATTTAGAACCTCTTACCCTATAAAAAATGGTTAACAATCACAACTGAAACATATGAATCACATGCCTACCATCTACCAATCGGTCCATTCCTTTGTTTGCTTTTACAATTTCTCTACACATAGCTTCTTTACTTTTTCACTCGGCATTCACTCCTTCTTCAATCCTCTGCAATTTAGCATCTAGCTCCACTAATTTGCTCATTTTAACTCACCAACAATCTTCTCTGTGCCAAAGTCAACAAAAATCTTCTCATCTCATTCACCTCTCAATAGTAGTCAACATATTTACCAATTTCTCTCTTCTTAACTCTCTTCCTTCTCTTGGCTTCCAGCACTCCACACTCTTTTGCTTTTGTTCTTACCTCATTGGTCACTCATTCTCTGTCCTCTTCCATAACCTCTCTTTTACTCGGCCTCCAAATTATGGAGTGCCCAGGAGCTCAGTGCTGGACTCTCCTCTTACTATCTACACCCATTCCCTACATGACCTCATCTATTCTCATTGCTTTAAATATTGTCTGTCCACCAATGACTCCTTGTTTTACCTCCAGGCTTAACATCTACTTGGGGCCCAAGACTCTGTCTTGATATCTTAATTTTGAAATATAATATGAACACTAAACTTACATATACTGAACTACTAGTTGTCCTCCAATTCCCTCTCTTCATTCTACTCCAATCCTCCCTCTCTCAGTGAATGGCACTATCCATTAAACTTAGGCCAAAAATGTAGACATCATTTTAATATCCACCCACATTCAATCTGTCAGTAAATCCTCTACATTATATGAGCAAAACATATCTCAAATACATCCAATTCTCTCCACCACCATTGCTGCCACCCTAAACCAAGCCACCGAAATCTCTTTCCTAGAATATTGCACTAGCTCCTAAGTGGCCTTCCTGCATCCAAGCTTGGCCTTCTTTCATAGCAAACAGTTATCTTTTAAAAACATAAATAACATCACATCACTCTCCTCCTTAAAATATTGCAATGACCTCCTATTTTACCTAATATAAAAATCAAGCTTCTTACTATAGCTATAACATCAGGCTGTTGCCTCTCTCATCTCAGTCAGTACCACAGCTGACTCCCTGCAAGCACCTTCCTCAGGCCACTTTGGTTTCATTTTGTTCCTCACACAAGCCAAGCTCCTTGATCTTAGGGCTTTTACTATTCCCTCTTTCAGGATCACTGTCTCCTAGATTTTAATCTGGTTGACACTTCCTCATGCTTCAGCTTTTTAGCTACAAATGTTATCTTCTCAGAGATGTCTTTTTTGACCACCCTGTCTAAAACACCCTGAATACAAAGGCACTCTCTATCTTACCACCTTGGTAAGAATTATCATAATCTAAAATCTTACTAATTTTGTTTTCATTTGTTTACTTGTTTGTTATCTGTCTCCAGCTTCACCTCCTAATGTTCCCTCAACTAGAACAGAAACTTTAAAAGAATAAGAAATGTATCTGTATTTTTCTGTGATTTATTCCTAGCATCTAAGACTAATGCTTAGCATTCTGCAAAAAACATTTGTCAAAAAAATTAAATGAATGGGAAACCCATCTATGAGACTGCATGGGTTACAGAAACAGAACTCCAAAATCTCAGTGGGATAAAGCCACATTGATGTGCATCTTATAAATGCTATAGGGCTCAGTTCATCGTGATTCTTCAGGGAAAATGACTGACAGAAGCTTTCTCACAACATTTGTGTCCATGAAGATCACCACACCAGTCAGAAGACAAGATGTGGCTAAGTGGATGCGGCTGTTTTGGTTCCCAGCAAGAAGTGATGCATATCAAGTTTGCTTGCTTCAACCAAAACAAATTATTTGGCCAGGCCGAACTTGAAAGAGGGTTGGAAAGTGTTATCCTACATGAACCTAGAAGAAGGAAGAATGGAAGTACTTGGTTAGCAGCATTTAGGACTTTCACATTTACTTTCAACTGGAAGATTTCTTCCATTAGCGGAAAAAAAAAAAAAACAATGGAAATATTTGGTCATATGCACTTTTGGCTTCTACATGCTGTATAGTAGATGCACCTGACAGCAATAACTTAACTTAAGCACACCCTGAGAATGACCCTGTATGGCAGAAGCACCTGACAGCTATAACTTAAGCATACCCTGAGAATGACCCTATGGTCTAAGAAGAACATGTGTTTGGAGTTCCAAGCTAAAGAATCTGAGAGTGGCCAACCCAGAGACTCACTTCTTATCCATGAGGAACATCTGAACTCCCAGGCCATCCCATGGAATGCAGGCCATACAGGGGATGGAGGCCCTTTGTTTTTGGTTAAATGAAGGTTGCCAGGTGGAGGTTGCTAGGGGGAGGGTGCTAAGTAAATATTCTATATAAATTGCATGCTTTTTACAAGTGATTGCAGTTCTTCTCTCCAGCCTGCTGCCACTACACCACCCTGTATGTAAATTCCCTCAATTAACCCCATGTCTTGTTCGCTGACTCCAGGTTTCTTCTTCAGCCTCTTGAACATGGTGCCATCCCTATTGAAGTAAATAGGGATTCAGCCTGACACATTCACCTTGTACTTCACATTTTCTTCTACTGAGTCAGCCTAATGTAACCTCTCTGAATACCTCTAGCACTGGTTTCTATAATCCTCACTTCATGTAATTGTTCAGTCATCTGTCTCCCTGTCTACATTCAAATAAGGAAGGCAGAGACCAGATCTATTTTTTCCATTGTATTCTGAAAACCTAGCACAGTACCTTTCAGTTTTATTTTTATTTTGAGACAGAGTCTCGCTCTGTTGCCCAGGCTGGAGTGCAGTGGTACAATCTCGGCTCACTGCAACCTCACCTCCCAGGCTCAGCTATTCTTCTGCCTCAGCCTCCTGAGTAGCTGGGACTACAGGCATGTGCCACCACACCCAGCTAATTTTTGTGTGTGTGTTTTTAGTAGAAATGGGGTTTCATAATTTTGACCAGGCTGATCTTCAACCCCTGACCTCAGGTGATCCACCTGCCCCTGACTCCCAAAGTGCTGGGATTATAGGTGTGAGCCACCGCACCCAGCCTCAGTACCTTTCACATAGCAGATTCTGAACAAACATTTGTGGTAGGAATGTCTTGTAGCTTTTCGTGTGTGTGTGTGTGTTTATCTGCACAATTGGACTGGATATTCCTCTAACACAGTACATAAAGACAAGAATTTATATTCCACATATCTTCCAGCTGACTCATCCGGGAGATATTCACATATTGGCAGGAATATGGGAAAGAATTGTTGAACTAAACCAATTAGTTGTATTGGGGCTACTCGTCTAGGTGTGAAATGCAAAACACCCCTATTAAAAAGGTGCTCTCAAAGCCCCCAGCACCAACATCTTATGAACACAAACAGAAGACGCACATTGCCATCCCTGGCTTCCTGCAATAGATCACTGCCAGTTTTCTTTAGTAGGGAAAAACCAACAGATGATTGTGTGGATTTTCTTGGTTCTTTTGCTGGTCAGTCTGTGTCTGGAAGTGAAACTCCCCTTTCCACAGGATTTCATCATAGCAGTAACCACAAGGCTCGAATTTTGGTCATTGATAGTGCTGCAGCTCAGCTGTGTATCCTAATGTGGAAAAAAAAAAAAAAACACTTGTGTTCCACTCCCTTACGCTCCCTTTTCTTATAGCACCAAATCCTAAAATGATGTTAAGATTAAAATTGGTTCCTTCTTGAGCAGAGTCATCCTGTGTGATGACAGATCTTTCTCTAAGACCTTTACTGCATGAGAGAATACTACAATATCACTGAGATTTTTACGTTCAGGAAATATCCTTTGGCTACCAGGTGGTTTCTTTTTCTACTGACAATTTCAAAGTACAGATATTCGGACATCTTCCCTGTTGCAACGCTGTTGAGCTCACTTTAGACAAAATGCAGTTTCAGTTGACTGAGTACTTCCTTAATCTTCCAAATCAACACAAGTAATATAAGAAATCAGTGTGGCATACTAGAAAGAGAGAGGCCTTCTTGAATTCCACAGCTTATTATGGGCAAGTTACTTAACCTGAATTTCAGCTTCCTCGTCAAAAAAATGAGGATAATAATACCTGCCTCACAGCATAGGAAGTGTTCATCTGTGTTCCTGGCACACAAGGGATATTCAATAAATGTTTGTTGTTTTCTAACAGCTGCTTTAACTGTTAAACAAGGTACCAATTTAAAGTCCCTTCAAATAAAATCACCTCACAATCACAGAGTTGTTTGAGCTAATGAACACAAGCTCCCACAGCAGGGATGGGCAACATTCATTCTGTGCATGAATGTTGGCCAACAGCATCTATGCTGGGACGTGCAACTGTGCTATACTCTGATTTTTTCAACTTCCCCATGTTTTCATCTCAGATATATAGCTTTTCTAAAATGTATCATGGTTTTACGTTGTGATTGGGAGTGTATATAGGTATAACTTGTTTCTATAAAGAACAATTTAGCAATATCTATCAAAATATTTAACGCACAATTCTTTGAACCAGCAATTCTACTTCTAGGAATTTAGTCTATAGATATGCTACCACATACACAATATGAAATATGTAGGAAAACACACATTCTATTATTGTTCATAAATAGCAAAAGATGGAGAACAATCTAATGCCCATTAATAGAGGAGTAGTCAAACAAACGATGGTATGCACATATAGAGGAATACTGTGAATGAAGCAACTATAAATACTGCCAGAAAACAGTCTCCAAGGTGTCATTCAGCAAAAAGAACAAGATGCAGAGCAAAGTCTATGATATGCTGTCATTTGAAGTAAAAAATGATGTGCACATATATGGTGTAAACATACAACAACCCTAGAAGGACACAGAGGAGACTGATAATGTTGGTTGTGTCTGGGATGGAGAAACAGGTAGCTTTGGCAAAGGGTATAAGAATAGTTATTTTTCACAGGATAACACCTTATAACACTTTGAATTTTGTACTACGCACATGTAGTTTATTTTCAAAAATTATGTTACCTAAAGTTCTCTTTAATCCTATCATAAAGCAATGATTAATCTGGAAAGCGGATGATAGAGAAAACTCTATAATGCTTTATTTTTTAAAGCAAGATATTCATGATACTTGCAATTATCTTAAAATAACAGAAAAAAAGAAAAATGATGGGAGGAGTAAAAAGAAAGCAACTACAAAGGAAAAGATAGTTGGTTAAATCATTGTCACTTCCACACCACACTGACTGTCCATCAATCAACAAACATTTATTGAGTAGTATTGAGTCCTTGATGTTCTGTTGGACACAGTGAGAGGGAAAAATGCAGAAAAGACAGAGGGTCCCTGGGTCTCCCCTCAAGGGGTTCGTAGTCTGATTGGATGAATGAGACTGACAGGTGAAATAGTGAACAGTGTCCAACAGCAAAGAAGTATCATGAAACAGGAAGGCTGATCTGTTAGAAGAGGCTTGATAAGGAGAAATTTGCTGAGTCTCTGCAACTGAGATAATGATGACTGTGGGGACAAGTTATGGCTCCTCTTCTCTCCATTTCCTTGTCTCTAAAATGGAATCTCCTCTCACAGGGATGCTGTCAGGATGAATGAGGCAAAGTTTGTGCTTATGTAACATCTTTCTTCTGGGAACTCAGAGTGCTTTGTAAAGTATTCTTATTAATATTCATAGGATGGTTTATATATTTTCCTACCTTCACTTTGGAAGTGGCACATCTATACCTAAACACTCCAGTTCTTCTCTCACTCTTTCTCAACATCACTCTCTTTTTTTGCACCAAAATAGTACAGGTTCAAGCTTTAAAGTCTTGATGGTTTCATATATAGCTCAGGGCTAATGACATCACACAGCTTGTCTGCCAGAGAACCCACCTGTACATTCTAAAATTTCTACAGTATCCATTGTATCCATATGCATGATAAACCTGAGCACATGGTAAGAGATCAAACAAATATGTAACCAGGGGAAAAACCGTAACCGAGACTGTTCCCCAAGAAGGGTGACTCCTAATATTACTAAGGGGCTTGCAAGTCTAGAACAGAGGCTGAGCCCCATCTCCCTCTGCTGCCCTACTCTGCATAACAGGGATAATTTGGGGTTGGGGTGGAAGACAGGAAATATGGGAAGAGAGAGGAGGTCCTAGCAGAGAAAATGGGAAGGAGAATGGAGCCAGGAGAGAGCAGGAGGTCATGCAGAGTAGGAGAAAACTCTTTCCCAGATTCCTCCTCCCCAGGTACAGCAAAGTCCTGCTACAGCTTACAAAACACCAGGAGTGCATGGATTTCGTAGGAAACTGGGCTGAGTTTGCACCCAGAGAGATGGGAGTGGTAAAGCAGACAAGCTGTGTAGGCTGGGAAATTACAGAAATCATGGGAGGTTTCTGGACTTTCCATGTCTTGGGACTGACTAGGATCCAAGTTAATCAGACCAAATCTCTGACAGAGAAAGGGATTTGGCTGACAAGTGGATATACAGTAGATATAGGATGTCTATTTATGCCTGTTATTTAAGCATGTATGCAAAAATTAAAGTTTTTAAAAAGTAAAATTTTTGCTTTGGAAAAATGGCCCTGTTCAGCTCTTTTCTTGGACCAAATGGAGAATGTGAGGCAGAGAAGTGAACAGACATCCTCCCAATACCACAACCAAGATTGGAACCCAGTCTCCTACCTTCCAGGCAGGTGCTGGCTCTGCGTAACTAACTCAAGCAGCCTCACAATGCAACTTTCTTATGTCTGCTCTGTTTGGATGTGGAGAACAGTGCTGGCTGAAACCTTCCACTGGAGAGGTAGTAGGAGGGCTGCCTACTCATATCACACTACCTGTTTGGCCCTAGGCCAGTATCACAAAACAAAACTTCTTGCAGCAACTGAGAAGAAACAATTTGCATAACTTAAAACTATGTTGGAGTGTTGTGCTTCACGTCTGAGCAGCATAAGTCTTGAGCTTTAAATAGCCCGACCCTAACATATATTTAAGAGCAATGTTCTAAAGGCTGTGTTACATAAAGTAGAGCACTTAGTGACACCAAAGCAAAGTGCAAGGTCCTCTTTCTTGCAAATTGACAGAAGGCAGTATCAGTGGGGCAGCTGGGAGGAAAACCTTCCTGTGATATGAAATGCAAAAGAGGTCAACCCTCCTTATAATTTGAAGAGTCCTACAGTATTCTATCAGCTCCAAATATCTCCTACCCTGGTCTGTGCTGGTCTCACCAGCCCTCTGACAGAGCCACCATAAGGTCACTCCTTTGGATTAGACAACAAAAGAAGAGTCATAATTCCTGGAAGGACACTTAGGAATGCCTAAATGTGCCATAGGTACAAAGGAAGAGCCTTAGTTGGTGGAGGGAAGTGGTAGACAACACTTTTCTCCTTTCAACCTTCTCCCCCTTAACATACAGGCCCAGCTGAGTTTCCATTACTCTCTTTGATTTCCTATTAGTTGCTTCACAGTTTAGAAAGCATGGAAGACCAAGTTGTGCACCAGAATTATCTATGGAACTTTTATAAAATATGCATGCCTAAAGTCCACTCCAAACTTATCCAGTCAGAATTTAGAAAGGGGTGGAGGTTTGAACAGGTATTTTTGAAAATGCTCCCAAAGGCAATCTGATACAAACCCCTGTCTACCAAGTACTGGAGGAAGGGTGGGATGTAGGTCTAGGTCAGGGTTGGGAATGAGGTATCCTGAAGACCTGGTGATTGGAGAAATAAGGCAGCTGGGAAGAATAGGGCCCAACCACTGCTCCCCAGGGCAAGTCCCTGATATGAATGAGCACAGTGCTGAAAGACAACCCCTGTAAAAAGAGGCTGAGAATTCCAGACCATGCTAAGAATCAGTGCCCCAGCGTGGACTGCCTGAAACAAATAAGAAATTTAATCAGTGCATACTGCCTTATGTGTCTGCATTTGTTTCTGTATTCAATTTAATATTTATTAGATACTGAATACTAGGCACAAAGTTAGCTGCTGGGGATAGAATATTGAGCAAAACCAGACACAATTCCTGCTCTCATGGAGCTTCCATTCTAATAGGGAAGGCAAAGGATTAAATAACTAGTTACAACTAAATGCAATGAGTAGTTTGTTAGGGGAAGTAGAGCATGTACAGGAACACGTAATGAGCGAACTAAACTTGTCTAAGGGTAATCAAGGAGGGCTTCTGGAGCAAGTCTTCCTTAAGTGGAGACCAGAGGGATAATTGAATATTGACCCCATCTACAGAACAGAGGATGAATCCAGAAGCCTCAGTGGTTCTCAGCCTACTCTGGACATTAGGATCACCTGGGAAAATTTCTAAACTCCCAGGTGCATCCCACACAAGTTAAATAATAATCTCTAGGGTGGGACCCAAACATCAATAATTTTTAAAGTTCTCCAGGTGACTCTAATGTGCAGCCAAGGAAGAGAACTACTGGTTTAGAGAGAGGAATTTCCAGAAAAGGGACTAAGAGAAATTGAGAGCACTGAATGCAGGTGAGAGAATGACAAGGGATGAAGCAGAGAGACCAGATCATGTAAGCCATACTAAAGCATTCATATTTTATCTTAAAGTTGTCAGACTCTTTTCAGCAGGGGAATATGAAGTGACTCATACTTAGTATGGTCACTCTGGCCGTGGTCATGAGAAAGGAATAAAGGGGGAGAGATGAAGGTAGTGACGTCATAGGAGGCTATTGCAAGAATCTAGGCAAGAGATGGTGGCAGCTTGGACTAGGGTGCTGACGGAGAGTTGGAGAGATGTGGAGAAATGTGCATCCACCTGCAAAAGGAAGAATCAATAGGATATGGTGATTGGTTGGATATGAGGGGTGAGGGAGAATGAAGAGTCAAGAGTGACTTCCAGGTTTTCACTTGAACAGCTGGGTGAACTTGGAACTCTACCAAGATGGGGATTCATAGTCCTGCAAAGACCACTCTCCTGCAAAGAGACCACCTGTGCTCTTCCAAGCACATGGGTATTCCAACTGGATTTCACCAGGCCCTAAGGAAGTCTCACCTACTTCCAAGGTAACCCCAAATTGAAAAGATCTGAGGGTGATGAAATTATGAAAAAGGGCTAGAAAGTCAAATAAACGGAGAATGTGTTTGCACTGAAGGGAAACTGATCCTAAAACTTGGTCTTTAGAAACACAAAATGTGCTCTTTTGTTTCTGATCATAAAGCTGTGGTTCTATTTAGTAGCAAGCTGAAGGAGTTTTGGACCACACCCAGGCATTAGTAGCAATAGGATGCTTTTGCCTAGAAATGCCACTCTGGGAGACGCAGCCAGCTTGGTTACCCACAAATCATGTCTTCTAAAGCAGAGGCCTCCGTCAGTTAGCCAGCAAGCCCTCTCATCTCCAGAATAACCTTCTATTTAGATGCTCTACAGCCCCTCCCCTGCCTCCAACAAGGAGCATGGTCTCTCCAAGTGTAGAGAGCAAGACCACATCCATCAGCTCCATCATTCTTCTACATGAGGGGTAGCGTAGGGTTAGTTACTGACACGGGTGCAGGGGCACTGTACAATTGGGAAACACTGTGGGCCCTGGGCCATATTTTAGCCACAGAAAACCTAGAAGTACCAGGCCCTCCTTTGCAAAACTCTTTTTGTAGGAGGTTCCCCTATATTCAAGTTCAACAGCGGCTTGAATGATTAACCTCAGTAAACAGCTGTGTTTGGTATCATAAAGCACCTAAAGCTACAGTTATTAACTACTAGAATGAAATTGTTAAGCAATTGTGTTCATTTCCTAGGGTTGCCATAATAAATTACCACAAACTTGGAAGCTAAAAATAACAAATGTATTTCCTCACAGAAATACATTCTGTGAGGCCAAAAGTCCAAAATCAAGGTGCCAGCAGGGTTAGTTCCTTCTGGAGACTCTAAGAGAGAATCTGACCATGACGTTCCCAGAGTCTGATGGTTGCAGGCAATCCTTGGGCTTCCTTGGTTTGAAGATGGATTATTCCAATCTCTGACTCTGTCTTCACATGGCATACTTCTCTGTGTATCTGTGTCCCCTCCTCTTCTAGAAGGATATCAATTATTGGACTTGGGGCCCACTCTAATCCAGTATGATCTTAGCTCAATTCTTAACTAATTACATCAGAAAAGACTCAATTTCCAAATAAATGCTCAGTTTGAGGTTCCAGATGGACATAAATTTTGAGGGGACACTATTCAACCTGCTAGGGCAATATATCAAATTTTGATGTTACTGAATGGACAGTAACCAACTACAATGTAGTTTAATGGCTAAACCCAACTACATATGCAAGGTCTAAACTTTTGTCTAAATATATATCATTCCTTCTCATGACAGGAATCAAACATGGAATTTCAAACGGGGCCTATAGTGTTTACTTCTGGGGCTGGGGCAACCCCCACCCCTCCCCTGGCCTCCTGTCCTTTTCCCAGTTAGTCCTTTTTAATGAATTACCCCAGCCATCATCACTTTTCTTTCCTTGCCCTAAATCCCAAACTCAAATAAACAAAACACAGCTAAGGTTAGGGCCTAAACATTTCTGAACTAATCAAATGAAATAGATTGCCTTGGTCTTCCACTTCTCATATTATTTAAAGAATATTAACATCTTTTTTTTTTTTTTTTTTTTTTTTTTGAGTAAAGGGATTTGAAGACTTGTAGGGGTCATGGGACCTCTTGGGTAAGAAGAGTATTCAGGGTTAAAAAGTTTGGGAATCTGCTTTAGAAATTGTGACCCCACTGTGGTAAGATCTTTGGATACAGATAACAATATTATCTGAAGCTATTCTGGTTTAAGATGTTTAAGTAGCCTAATATATCACAGTCTGTATTAAATGTAATACATTAAAACACACCTCAACACAAGACTATAAATGAAACAGAGATGTCTTAGAGGAATCGTTTAGCTGTGCTTCTTACAGCCTAAATGTAAACTCCGCTTTAGTCTAAAAGCATTAAAATCATAATAATGAAATTTTGCCATTAAGAGCCAGAAAGCACTTTTCTTTTTAAAAAGACAGATGCATTAAAATTTAATTATTGTCTCCCTACCTGATTATCAGACAAGAATAAAGCACATTTGAGGGGAAAATATATATATGTTCACCCAGCACAGGAATATTTTTAAAGACTCTTCAAAGAGATGTTCCCCAATACCCACCCCAAGTGGAAAAAAAACATAAATGACTAGATATAGATGGGCAGAAACAGGAGAGCCAGTGTACCAAGTGCATAAGCAAACAGATGCAAATCAGGTGCTTAGGAAAGGATTGTGGCTTTTTAATCCTGTGTCTGTGCCCACTGTCTGAACAGCCTGAATCATGTATGTGCATTTCGCTCAGTACTGCCCCATCAGAGGGTTCCTTAATCCACATTTTTAACTTCTTCAACATAGGTAAGTGGAGATTCCTTCCTGGAGTGTGAAAGCTCGCAGCAGCAGGAACACAGCATATCTCATCTCTAATTTATGACTGACTAACTGAAACTCCTCACTGTCAGCAAACTCTGCCGTGTTTACTGGTTTGACAGCATACACACATATGGCAGAAGCCAGATGGACCTTCTCCCCCAGCTTCGAGCTAAGGGTGCTTCATTAGGAAAGAGATGCAGCCAGTCTTTGAGATCTTTGAACAAGGCTTTCCAGCATGACAAGAAAGAAGTCAGTCAGCAATCAGGAAAGAAAAGACCCTCCCCTAGGCGAGAGATTTGGACAGAAGAGAATTTATAGTTGCCCAGTTGAAGCCCATTAAGTTTTAAAGAACAAATGGCCTGTCCTCCCATCCACAGAAGTTGGGCAGCTGCTTCCAAAGAAATAGTTGTTATGAAATTTGCATTTTATCTACCCAGACAAGGATATATAGGACAATAAATCTACTTCCTAAGATCTGACTAATAGTTTACAGTGTCAAAAAGTTCTGGAAACTCCAAGAAAACAGCAGTGTCTTTTACAGTTTCCTGATACAACAAAATATTATTCATAAGTTATAAAATAAAATACAACCTACTGAACCCAGCTGCTTTATTCTAAAACTTCAAGAAAAAACAACAACAACAAAAAAAAAAACCCCACCCATTTTCTTTAGTTTCTCAAACTGTTTTGTTTTTGTTTTCTTTTTTCCTGGCATGTGATGTCCTCTGTACCTTTTCTTATTTCTCAGCCTGAGTCCTTTTTCTCACTATTCTCTGGACTCCAAATTTTAGGATGTGTCTCAGGAGTGTGGTTCTAGATTCACATCAGAGTCTTTATTATTCACATTTAAACCATCTGGAACAGAGATCTCTGCAAAGTGAGATCTTTCCCTTCCCCAAACCCAGAAACAAGGATTTCTTGGGTGGTAAAGGATAATAAGAAGAATTGAGGGAGAATGAATCCTTACCAAGGGAACACATTGCCTTCGTCTCTAAACTGTCAAACTAAGATGGGCATAGCAGCACAACTTTGTAATCCCAGCTACTCAGGAGGCTGAGGTGGGAGGATCACTTGAGACCAGAAGTTCAATACCCCCCTGGGCAATATAGTGAGACCCCTCTCTGTAAAAAGGAAAGAAAGTTTAAAAATGTAAAAAAAAAAATTAATAAACTATCAAACTTCTGATTCCAATAAATCCATTAATTCCACTTGTCTCAGGACATAGTTCTAAACTGAAAAATGTCTGTCCCAGGGATGTGAGGGAGGTTCATGGCTTAGGGAAATAGCCCTTTCTCCAATACACGGTAGATTTTTTTGGAAATCTAGAAGCCCCTCCACCACCTCCAAGGCCTTTCTGGTGATTAAGCTCTAATGAATGGAAGCAGTAAGAAGAAATTGGCAGACTGTTGAGAACTACCTCTATATACACCCTACAATTAGTTCAAACTGACTCAAAATTTTCCTTCCTCTCAGAGCGGCAAAAAATTACATATTACTACAGAATGGGCTATAGAAGCAACTAACAATTTTCTCAACATTCTACAATGTAGAAAAAAAAGTTTATTTCTCAAGAACAGTCTTGTAACTGAATGCCAGAATATATAGGGCCACATCTGATCTCTGCCATTCTAGGAAGAGTGATTAGATCTAATGCTTTTTGTAGGCACATCAGGACTCCAGGTTGAGTGTAAGGCATTAACCTCCTTTTTGAATGTTATTTCACAGCACTAAAGAGAAGCACCAAACTGTGAGTGGATTTCAGCCTGGTTCTCTTCCCCTTGCTAATGGGAAACTTTGATATGATTTGAAACACCGTGGTCATTGTTGGTGAAACTCCATGGAACCAAAGCACCTTCAACAACCAAGCAGCAGCTGAACAGAGTGCTCCAGGACAGGACTGCCTGGGGTCCTCAGGGCACTGTATTTTACACTGGGCCAGAATACCATACTTCTCAAAGGGTTCCACAGCCAGACATTTGTACCTCAGAAAAAATGGTGAAATAGCCATTTTTAAAAAGTTATTATTAGTCCCCTTTTACAGATTAAAAACACTGAGGACCAGAGAGTTACATGATGATATGCACCCAACTTGTTAGTGGTAGGCACAGAATAAATTCTACGGTTTTTATACCCAAAAATCTAATATCCTTTTACAGAGGATTTCTCCTGATTAAGTGAATACCACATTGTTTAAAGGCCTAATGTTCACTGAATGGGATTAAGAAACCAATGGATTGGAAAACATAGGCTACGTTTGATTACGGTTTAGAGCATCTAAATGTAATAAAAACATCTCAGAGTAAGGGGAGGGGAAAATAAAATAAAGCCAGAAGAGCCAAGTTTACCACTCAGCAAACATACTCCTGAATCTCTCCATGGTTTGCACCTCAGACAGCCCCAGTCCATGAGAATGGAAGTGAAAAGAAAATGCAAATTCAGCTGCATGTTACATCCACAGTAAATGCAAAGACAAATTAAGAATTAAAGACAAATGCAAATTACCCTGCTCATAAAAGAAACCTATACAAAAGACAGGGAATGAAAAGGCTCTGACAGTTATGGATGAATCTCTGAAGAGGCGCACAGCGACCGTATTTCGAAATTCAAGTCTTTTAAAAACTGGTTAGAAGAATGAGAACAGCTGCTGCAAAGAAGGGAGGGAAACTGCTGCTAACAGTAAACCAAGCTACAGAGTAAAACTGAGAATTGTGTCCTTATTGTCAAGGTGAGGATAAAAAGCAACAAAGGGCTGAAGCCAAAAGAATTCTCTCACCAGAAACTCAATGGCAGACTTTAAAAGCTAAGCCCCTGGCAAGCCTTAGGCTGGGGGAGATGGAGACGGGAAGAGAACAAAATAAAGAGGCAAGGTAGAAAAAGAGGCGAGTGTTGGAAGAGAGAGAAAAACCACGGGAAGTCAGATGGCGGAAAGGGCTATAGAAGTCAGGGGTCATTTATGAACTCAAATGACTGACAGGTCAGGCAGGTAATGGAGATCTTGATGACTCGGCTTGGGGAGACAGGGGCTGTGGGAAACTGCCTAAAGGCACTCAAATTCACTCCTTTTAAAAAAGATTTAGACATCGGCATAGAGTGTGTCTACACATCATCAGTTTATGTCCTTTATAATTGAGTCCTTTGGTGCATCTTCTGTTTTAAATGTTAGTTGAATGAGTCAATTGAATAAACAAACCCCTCATTTTACAGATGAAGAAACTGAGACTCCAAAAGATTAAGTGGCTTTTCTGAATTCACTCAATTAGATAAAAGGAGTTATCACTCAGGACTAGTCCCTGACCCTCATTTCAGGGATCCTTCACTGATGCTACAATGTCTCCACAAGAAGAAAAAGAACGTCTCCACCAGAGAGCAGAAGACAGAGATTAACAGCTGCCACAGGTAGCACCTGGGAGACTTCATGGGCAGCCTGCCACCCCTGTGCTGGAGTGAAGCATTCAGACTTTGGTTTTTCATCAAAGGCCTGCAGGGACCAAGGAGACAACATATATGAACAAAGTGGTCCTCAGCAAACCTATGGTAAACTAGAGAGTACATGTTCCACCCGAGGGTCAACTCTACCAGTCCCCGCCAATCAAGAACAAGTGGGAATATGCACTAATCCTTTCTAGAACCTGTCTATTTTTCAAGAGAGTCCAGAAATCTGTATTTTTATTTGAAACATTCTCATTTTAAAATGTGGCAACGAATTCATTTTTAAACACAGTGAGAGCCAAACAAAATATCACTTTCAGGTCAAAGGTGGCCTGATCACTGCCATGCTGACAAACTCTGACTTTAGTCATGGCTGCCATTTTACAACAAGATGTAGCATATTTGTTCTAAAACACTCCACCCCTTCAGCTGTTTAGAACCTTGAGATCTAAAAATGTTATTTTTATTAAAGGATCAAATATATAAAGCCTGTGTTATTGTTGAAACAAGTGCCTTCAATGAGGCCACAGCATTTATATGCTTGTGTATCACATTTCCTGAAGGTTCATGTTCTCTTGATCTCTGGATGGCATTAACTTGTGTTTATTTTTCTTATCTACCTGCGGTTAGGAAGGTGGTCAAAATGAGACGTTATGACTTTTTCCTTTCTAGAATTTATAAAATATTTACCGACTTCACATGGCAACTTATTCAGTCAGGTTTAGGCCTTGAGTAGTTACACAAGCAAGACAATGAAACCTTGAGCCCAGTCTTTGTAAAAGTACACTTTTATGTAATAAGATTGGATTAGAAAATGAAAACTTGTAGCATTTACTATGACCCAGACTGAAAGAATTTCAAAGTTTCCATCCAACAGATAGCAACTTGTCTTTTAGAACAGCTTATTTATTTAATTTCGGGAAAAAAACATTCTCTTATGAAGCTATTAGAAAACTACTTTCATGAATTATCTAAGAAGTAGAATTCAAGTTGTTTATAAGGCAAAATCAGCCCCTGAAGAATGATGTCCATACAATGAGCTTAGCCCTCAGAGAGGAAAAGCTGTAATTTAAACCTGTAGGAATGCAGTTTAGCTTAAGGTGCCTGCTCCTTTCTCCTCACAAAATCCTAGGCTGTGGAAAATAAAAGTGGTAAATGTTATATAAATAGTGCATGACATTTGCAAAGGTTAAGAAGAGTCTCTTTACCCCTTTTCTTCTTTTACCAAGTATTATATTTGAGCAGTGAACCCCAAGGTTTCAGTATTCAGGTACAAGCCTGCAGGTCAGATTACTGGTGATACAGAGCTAGATCAGGAATTTCCACCCTGTTTGTTCCTTGGAAGAAAGCAAGGAAGATTGTGCACAAACACAGCCCAAGCAAGGGCGAGGTGGCATTCTGCCAAGGGGTCCTAGCGCTGCTGAATTTGCACAAAGCAAACTTGGCTTTGCCTGTAGTTTCCATAAGGAATACGGGCACAATTTAGAGGCACTGCTTTACAAAACAAGCTCCACGCCATCTATTTGTGGCTAGTCTCTGATTCTTTTTTTCTTTAATCCTCCTTTTCAAGTGGCTAAACAAAGAACTAGGGTATCCTGCTACCAAATCTGTGACAAAACATTGCATGTCTAGGATATTTGAACAGTGAAGGTGTTGGGTTTTCCAATCCATAAACAGAACAAAACTTGGGGCTGGAAGGCCATACCAGGAGGCCATCTGAGTCCTGCCCTATCTCCAGGCCAAGCAGAATAGAAGCCTGAAAGAAAACTTCGAAATTTGCAGAGAATAAGGTTTTGAAGTTCTTTCCTAAGTGAAATGATCAGAGGCTCCTCAAATCTGGGGGAGGAAATTCTCCCGCATGCCTAATTTACCTAAATTTGCTCCTTTCTTACTGCCTGTAAAGAACAAATGTCCCTCTCATTGGTAATATGAACACTGGACATTCTAAAGTGCATCTTTGACCGTCCAGCAGTGTCCACATGGAGTTTTAGTGGACTGCTTGACCAAGGCGTAACAATTGTCCATCTATAAATCGCTCATGGGTCTTTGGGGTGAAGTGGTTTTGTCGGTTGTCTAGGGACTCAGTGTCTGGTTCCAGGAAAACAGCAGGGCCTCTGCAAGCCAGGTTTCTTCTCTGACTCACAGGCATTTACACAAGTCGTTCATCCCCGACACCCCCTGCCACATGACGCACACCCAGTTTAGGATTGGGAGGTAGTAAACAGACAGCGAAAAGCTGCATATTCATTAATTAATGACTGTTGACAGGTTAGCCTCATGGGAACCCATCTTGGCCCTTTTAAGCCCTTAGCTAAACTTTAACAGTCTCTCATCCCCTGCCTTCAATCACCTTGCCCAATTAACGCACCCTTACCGTACCATCTTTAGATCCTAACCAACCAGGCAGTTTGGCACTAAACAAAAACCAGGCTAGCCACACCCTCCCTTGTGGTTCATGCTGGATTCCCAATTGCTTTGGTTGGTACTACTTGCTGCCCTGATTGTCTGCACAAGGTCCTTTTTCAATTGTGCCCCAAGCTAGGTATTCTCCTACCTGGCTTCCTCACCTGTGGAAACCTATCAAGAGCTGAGCCAGAGCCAATTGCCAGACCTAGTCAGGGCCACTGAGGGCTGAAGACTGTAGATCCACAGAAACTGAATTGATGGCAAGAGAAAGTGCATTTGTCTAAAGAGAGGAGATGACAGCCAACACTATCTTTGTTTTGGTAATTTAGATTTGGTCTTTTAGGGTACAGGCTTTCTACTCTAGATCTTGCTACTCGTAGTGTGAAAACCAGCAGCAAGAGCCACACCTGAAGCCAGTTAGAAATGCAGACTCTAGAGCCCCACCTGGAACCTACTGAGTTGGAATTTTCATTATAGAAGATCCTTAGGTGAGTTACAGGCACATTAAAGTTTAAGAAGTACTGAGCTGGAACACTGCTTCTTAATTCTGGCTGTATGTTAGAATCTTCTGGGGATATTTGAAAAAATCCTGATGTCCGGGTACCACCCCACACCAATAGCAGAATCTTTGCATGCAAAAACAACACACAAGTAGTTTATAAAGGCTTTGCAGGTAAGTCTAATGTGTAGCCAGGGTGTGAGTAATACTTTCTTAGAGTTGAATTTGCTTTACAGAAGTCATGACTTTAATTAGTTAAATGAACTGCTTTAGGTCCCATGGCTTATAAGTAGCAGACAAAGGTTTTAGATTCACACAGATTCTGTAGTTAAAAGAACATTGACATTAGAGACAGGTTCAAATCCTAGTTGTCACTTTCTAGAAGCATGTTTTGGGGCAAGTTTTTTGACCTCTCTGAGATACAGTTCCTCATTTGTAAAGTAGGATGGATGATAAAAATCTCATGGGGCTGTTGAGGGATCAAAGGAAATAATGTCTGTAAAGACTCTTTTATAGTATATCCTCTCCTTTTTCCTTTTACTCTAATCCACTGTACCTTCCGATAGGCAACATTTGCAGGAGTCTCAAGTTGAAATTATTCATTTAAGAAACATTTGTTGAGCACCTAGTAGGTAGAAATAACTGAGATGGAAGCAAAGGAAACAATTCTTGTCCTCAAGGAGCTAGTTCCTCCCTCTGCTCTAGGAGGAGAGAGAGGCCTGTAAGTAAATTATGGTGTAGCTTTGTAGAAGCAAAGCTGGGGTGCTTCAAGATACAACGGTACATACAGCATAAAGTTTCTATTTGAGATTTCAAAGAAATCTGCCCAAGGGATGTGACATCTGAGCAGTAGAAAGGAAGGGAAGGTATCCAAGCGGACAAGGGAGAAGAGCATCGCGAAGGAAGGAGCAGCATGTACAAATGCAAGGAAGTGTGAAATGCCATGGTGTGTTACAGAACTGCAAGTAATACTGTAGCACGAAGTGGAAGGGGAGAGGGGCAGGGATGAGCCAGCAAGCAGGTGGAGCCGGGGCACAGAGGGCTTTCTCTCCTATGCTAGGTGGCATGGGCTCGATCCAGTGAGTTCCAGGAGCCAGAGAAAGGCTCTAAGAAGTTTGTTTAGGTGGTGTCTTGTGGAAAGAAAGGAACCTACAAAATTCACTCTGATGTTTCCCAGAGTGGGGCAAGTCAGGGAATAGATTGAACTCAGGGCCTCAACTTTATATGTGGGATGCTGTAGGACCAATTGAATCTCACATAACACAGTTGATAGTTGCACAAGTAAGGCAAGAGGGAACTGGAGAGAAAATCCAGAGATCTAATGAGCATCAGTAATGATTGTTGACAAATTCCATTCCTGTGATGGTACTGACAGCTATCTGAGAGGGTTTTCTTGAAAACAAATACATTTAGAAATAAAGAGCCAGCCGCTCTGGGTGTGTGTGTGAAGTCTCTCCTGCCATCTTCCCTAGTGCAGTTTAAGCCCTCCCTCCCTGTACCCAAGACCTGGCACATAGCTGCTCCATTCTTGGGTTTAGTCCTAGACTACTGGGATTTACCATATGTATTTTACCTTTACTTTTTCTTCAATAATTTTTTCACAATTACAAATATAGTATATGCTAATGATGGAAAAGTACATATATACTCAAATAAAAACATTTAAATCACCCATAATCCCATCACTTAGAGATAACTATTAAAAACACTTTAGTGCATTTTGCTCTAGATTTTTTCCTACGCATACATACACATATTGAAATTGTTTATAGAGGAGGATTATACTATGTATATTTATTTATAATCTGCTTTTCACACATATTTATTCATTGAGCAGGACTAGTTCTAGTGAGTCTCTTTTTAAGAATGAACAAGGAAGTAATGTAAAGACAGAAGCAGCGGTAACCCTGTGCTCAGAAAAATCTAGAAAGCCACTCTCCAGAGACACACAAATGAAGAGGATAAGCAGAGAGAGGCAGAAACAATAGACCACAAGATTCCAGAGATCTGGAGAAAATAACTCCCTTCTTTATGACTTTCTAGTTAAAGCTACAGCATCCTGTGAGCCCCAACTGACTTCCCTCCCTTGGGTTTCATGTTATTGCCTTGTATCTTCCTAATAAATTTCTCCAGTTTTTCTTAAGAAGTGGTTCTCTTTCTTGCAGACAAATAATTCCCAATCGAGGCAAAATTCTGAAATATACTAAAGAAGATATGGGCATAAGAAGACAGCCTGGGCAACAGAGCGAGACTCCATCTCAGAAAAAAAAAAAAAAAAAAAAGACAGATGGATAATGACTTAAGTATACAAGTAATTTCTGTCCTGAAGGTAAAACTTCCCCCCAAATAGCCTAGCCTGTTCTTGCTGAAGTTTCTGTCCCATGTTATTTCTCACCCTCAGATGTTAGATGAGAAATTTTATTTAACACACCATGACAACCTGTCAAAAAGAATGACTACTGTGCATTGTATGGTCCAAGCATCTTGATTTGTTTTTCCCTGGAGTTGGATAATTGCCTTGCTTATTCCTGTTGTCACTGGGGACAAGGTACAATAATAAACTGAATCAGTGTCCAAACTGGACTTGTTCAGTGGTCCTTACCATCACAGATTTATATTACTAGCAAAACTAGAACTCTACATAGTTTCAAGCCAAGGGAATAACTTTCTGGCAATGAGACCCTGTGAAAGCTCAAGATCTTTTTCTAAATATTAGTTTAATGGTATAGCCAAAGGAATTATGAAATTCCAAAGGAATTATGGTGAACTGTCTCTCTTAGTCACCCTATGCCCTAGGCTTATAGTACATTGTACTTGCTATTTTTTGCTTCATTGGATTTTGGTACAAACTAGTCCTTTGTTCAAGTGGTATGATCTAAGAGTGTCCTTTCCAAATCACTCTGTATACAAAAGCATCCCTTCCATCAAAATCTATCACCCCCTACCTCTTTTTTTAAAAAAATATATCACTCAGCACCTTCTGACATAGTACTATATTTACTTGTTGGTTGTCAGTCTATCTTACAAGAATGTCAGTTTCTTGAGGACAAAGATTCTGCTTGATTCATCACTGAATGCCCACTGTGAAACACAGAGCCTGGTATATAATAGATCCTTAATAAATATTAATATTTATTCAATGAAGGAACTCCTAGGCATAACGTCCTAAAACTTGGGCAGGGATTAAATTCCTGATAGAATAGGATGCCATAGTCATTTCCTTTCTTGCAATGACAACACTAATTCCTACTTAGACTTGGGCGAGAAAGTCAAAGCCTACTCTTTTCACCTCTTTTCCAACCAGTCCATCAGAACACTGAGTTTCCTTTCTTTATTGCCTCAGCTCTTAAACACTACGTCCAACTGCTCCTTCTGAATTAAAAATGGAAGGAGGTAGCACGTGGGTTTCATTTCCATAATGCCATAATTCCCAGCCCTGGGACGCTTCCCACCACAAAGTGCCTCTAATTACCTCAAGGGAGCATCATTAAAACTTCACAGAAAGAATCATTATAATTCATTTGAAGTTTTAAATAAATATAGACCACATATGACAAAATCAAGCAAACAACGATGCAAGTATTAAAGTGGTAAAAATGTTAAGAAGCGCTGTTTTAATGGATTTCAGGGGTGAGGCTCACAATTCTGAGCTGCAGTTAGTGTGATATATGCCTACTATACATTTCCAAAATGACTCACCTTTGAATTTTCTCTAATTCACACACTTCACCTACTCTCCTTCCAAATTACCAGGTCAAGAAATGCCTTGCGTTTTCCTCCGTTAATCTGCTACTTTGCCCATTAAGCTTCACATATTAAGTTTTAACTTATTGGCTTCAGTGACACTCAATGATCCCAAAGGGGAGTGGGATAAAATACATGTTTTTCCAAGGTGCCTTCATGCCTGGATTGCAATTTCTAATCTCTGAACTATTGCTTGCTGTATATCTATGTGTCCTGTGGAAGAGCTATTGATCTGTAATCTCATCAGTGCATTTTTCCCTCCTCATAAAATCCCAGGGATGTTCTAATTAAGGATAGATTCCGGCTACAAATTATAGAGAAAGAGGTACTCAGGCATCCAAATAGGATTCAGCCCTTTGGCCGTTCACATCCCGGGCAATTGGAAAACAGGTCTGAAATTTTCCTTAATCATTCAGCCAGATTCTGCTGCATTCCAAAGGCAATAATAGTAACTAAATAATAAACAAATAAATAAATGCAAATCAGATTCATGTTTTTGCAGACAAAGCTACTGATCCTATGCTGTACAATTTTTAAATTATGAGAGGCAGCATGAGGTAGTAGGAGGCTCTGGTGTCAAAGTGATCAGGGTATCCAAAGACCTGTATTTGAATCCAGGCTCCTTTCCTGCAGGATAAATGTTAATTTTCTCTCTGAGCTTCAGTTTCCTTATCTGCATAATAAAAATAGTATGCATCATACCTCACAGATTTTTCATGGTGAAAATTGATTCCTGTGTATAAAGTACCACAATGTAGGCTCAATAGATGATAGTTAATACCCCCATTTTAGATTTCCATATTCTAGACTACAAGTCAGAGACTATATATAAAAGCACTTATGTCCTTATTATTCAAAGGAATAGGGAAAAAAAATTGAAACAGTGGAGAGGCCTGAAATTGGCCATAGGAACGTGCTACTGTAAAGATGAGGGGAGGAATGAGATTTGGCCCCAAGAATGAGTAGATTATTTGAGGGCATGTTTGATAAAGGGTGAGAGTCTCCTCCTTCAGGCCAAGATTATCTGGGCAGGGAGGAAGCAGCTCAATAGACCAAAAGTGCACAGAAGCAGCTCAATAGACCAAAAGTGCACAGCTCTTCAATGCCAAGCATTGGGGACTGAATAGACTCCACTGGATATGGCCATCAAGGTCACTGCAACCTTGACCAAGGGAGAGGTTGGGAGTCAGGCTGCCTTAGGCTGAAAGAGTAGAAGAGAAAGTGAAGACAGCAAGTGAGACTATTGTTTCTGACAGCTTAGTTGCAAAGGGAAAGTAATTCTCATCTGCCTCATTTTGAGGACTAGAAATTTTAATGCTCAAAATAGTACAAGTGAGAGTACTAAGCTATACAGAAGGTCTCAGTTATTAGGACAATCCTCTCCCCCTTCTCCGTATCCCCCCAACCTCCCATCCCTAGTTCCTCAGCTATGTTTCTCTGGATGCCACAAGTGCCTGCTTGGATCTTCCCTGACTCTCTGGAAACTTTTAAGCCACACTTGCCTGATGTTGTCTCCTGCCCTTGGATCGTCCCACAAAATAGAGAGTGTACTAGGAGCTTGGAGTGAGGGATGAGTCAGGCCTGTCTGATATTCTGGCTCCACCACTCATGAGCTGTGGGGCCTTGGGCAAGAGGCTAAAAACCTCCTTGTGCCTCAATATCCACACGTATGAAGTGGGAATAACAGTAATACTCAGATGAGATATTATGAAGATTAAGTGAGTTAATATTGTAAAGAACTTACAATAGCATCTAACACATTGTAAGTGCTCAATAAATATAAACTATTACTGTTCTTGTTAGGTTGTTAGATAAACTAACCTGCATGACTATAGCTAAGAGAGTCCATAATTCATCTGACTCTGGATTCTGCCTTCCCCTAGTCCAATATATAATCTTGTGATAAACCTTTCTTCTCTGTGCCAAGCTGAGCCAACCACTCTCTGGCTCATCTATGGTCCTGGTAAATCCTGTCTCCAATTCAGGCTATGCCACAGCAGTATCCTATTATAACAACAACTAAAACAACTGTTTTTTTGTTATTACTTAGTGCCTGCTAGGCACTGTGCTAAGAGTTTTACATACATATAATTCTCACAAGCCCAAGAGGTAGTTATCATAAATAAAGAACCCAGCCAGTCAACAACACAGTCAGGATTTGAATCCAGGTCTGCCTGGTTGCACAGTCACACATCTAAGCCCTGAGTTACATTTCCTACACAGGATATCAGATATATTACTCCTGCTAGAGCCTTGATTCCCTTATAATTTCTTCTTTAAATTAGATATTTAGGTGTTTGTGTAATGAATTGCTAAAACAGTCAAAAATTTTCCCACACACTCTGGAAATTCATCAAGAAATACAATTTATTTTTTTACTCCGTCCATCTGGGCTGGCCTTTTGACTTGCTTTGCCCAATAGATGGGTACAGAAATAACCTCGTACTAGTTACAAGCCTGGGCCTTAAAAAGTCTTGTACACTTCCCCTCACTCTTCTGAGACCCTTACCACCATCACCATGTAAACAAGTCCTGGAGAATAAGAGGCTGCATAGAAGAAAACCAGAGCACCCCAATCAAAGCCTGGGACTCAGTTGCAGATACATAAATGAGCTCCAGCCAAGAGCAGCCACATCTGGCTCAGATCATCAGAGCACTCCAGCTGAGCCCAGCCCAAGTTACCAATTTGTGAAAGCATCACTTAAATAAATGGTTATTGTTTTAAGTCATTGTCTTAGTTCAGCCCGCTAAAACAGAAAAAAATAAACAACCATAGTGTGAGTGGCTTAAACAACAAACATTCACTTCTCACAGTTCTAGAGGCTGGGATGTCCAAGATCAAAGTGCCAGCAGATTTGATGTCTCATGAGGGCTCCCATCCTGGTTTACAGATGGCTGCCTTCTTTTTGTGTCTTTTCATGGCATACAGACAGAGAGTTCTAGTTTCTCTTCCTCTCCTTATAAGGATGCCATGGGACTCCACCTTCATGACCTAACCTGAACCAATTTACCTCCCAAAGACCCCTCCTTCAAATACTATCACTTTAGGGGCTAGGACTTTAACATGAATTTCGGGGGGAATGCAAACATTCAGTCCATAGTAGCCACTATGTTTTGGGGTGATTTGCAATGCAGACAAAACTCACTGATGCAATCTGAAAGTTTTTTTAAAAATTATTAACTAATTCATTTTGCTTTCCTCTGTTGGAGTTTCTGTTTACCATTTAATTTCAGTTGGTGGCCATCTTGATCCCTGCTTTATACTGCTTTTGATCATGCCTTGGGCAAGAAATAAACAATATTAAACAAGATCCCACTAGCACTCCAGTAATAAACTTTCTTGGGTGAGAAGCAAACCTATTCTCTTTTTTCCGAATTTCATACCTTGATAACTTGCATTATAGCAAAGTACCCAGGAAATTGCCAAACATAGAGTAGAAGAATTGAATTCAACTGTGAATAATACAGATCCAACTATGACTTTAATGCCCATAGATTCCCACCACATTTACAGGTAAAAGAAGACATACTTTAGTCAACCTAAGGCTAATATTGGGGCTCCACAAAGTCATCAAGGACCCAGGCTTTTTCTTTCTGTTCTGCCACACACAACTTTCATAGTCCAAGATGGCAGTTTTCCAGCCATTACATCTGGATTCCAAGCGATAAGAAGAAAGACATAAACTTCTTCCCACCCCTGTCCCCTGTCTGTTAATAACTCTGCCCACACAGCACTACTCTTCATATCTCACTGGCAAGCACTTTAGTCACAGGGCCACACATCACTCCAAAAGAGGCTGGGAATAGTAGCCCCAGTTCTGTTGCTAAGGAGGAAAGGTAAATGGATGTTGCAAGGTCATTCACCATTATCCGCAATAGATGATATTTCACTATCATCGTAACAAGGTATCAGGTTGTTGGCAATCAGACCAACTTGGTGTCCTACATCATAAAAGTCTAATAAACTCTCAAGAGGCACTGGAAATAATATCAATTGGAAGGTTTATTTCATGGAGAGTGCTGATGGGGCCCTTTGGCCAACAATCAAGATCTGAAGTATTGGTTCCAATACCTGAAATGTTTACCCAACCATGATTCAGGCAGTTACTGGCAGCAATTTGCAGTCCAAACTGTACTACTACCTCCAGACTTGTATATCCAGCTACCTACTCAATATCTCCTCTTAGATGTTTTGAAGTCAATGCAAATCCAATGTGTTCAAAAGTAATTTTGCTCAAAAAACCCAGTCCTCTTCCAGTATGTCTCATCACGGTGAGAAATACCACCATTCACCCAGAAGCTTAAGCCAGAGTCCTGGGTGCCATCCTTGGCCTTCCCATTTCCTTAGCACTAATAACTACTCAGTCACCTCCTCCTGCCAATTTTCACTCCCTAATGCCTATTAACTGTACTTATTTTTCTCCATCTCCAAAGCTACTGCCCTAATCCAAGATGACTTCATCTCTTGCCTGGACAGCAGAAATAGTTTCCCAGTTGGTCTCCCCACATCCATTCTTACCATACCTCCAAACCCACTGTTTACATGGCAGCCAAAACATTTACTTAAAAACATAAATGAAATCATATCACATCTCCTCATAAAATGCTTCAATAGTTTTCCATTACTTCTAGCATAAACACTTAAATTCTTCACATGGCCTGCAAGGCTAAGTACTTCTCCTGTTACCCAGCTCCACTTATTCACGATGACCTAGTCACACAACCTTCTTCAGTTCCTCAAATAAATCAGGTTCTTTTTCACCTCAGAGGCTTTACACACACTGTTCCTCTGCACTGAAGGTTCCACTTTTTTCCCTTACCTGGTTAACACCCCCCATGCTCCAGAACTCAGTTCAAATGTCACTTCCTCAAGGAGTGAACTAATCAGGCTAGTCCAGTGCCTATTATCAGAGACCCTGATAGTACACCACACTTATCCTCTGTTGTCCTCTTCACAACTGTAATTGAGTATTCAATCATGTCCACTGGCTTCTCTGCTTGAAAGGAGGCTCCATGAAGATAGCATTGTTCAGTCTTGCTCAGAGCTCTATCCTCAGTGAGCATTGTGCTCTCAATAAATATTAGTTGAAGGGTAAATGAGTGAATAAAGAAGTACTGTACCATGCAAGCAGAAAATCTCCTCATCTTAGGATGTCAGCGGTAGATTTGACCCCATCAAGAGAGAAGATTCAGTCATTGGGGAGATTAGTATGAAGAGGATACCCAGAAACAGGGTGAATATGGAATACTTTTAGTCACCTTAAGATTAGAGTTGGACAGCAATTATGACCAGCAAGCAATTGAAACAGGGGGTTTTATACTCATCCCAGCTAGGACTGGTTAGATTCCAGGTCCTTGGGCTAAAGCTGATGGGTATTTGATGGGCTCAAGTGTAACCATGAGGGTCACTGCTATGGCAAGTTGGCCTCATCAAAATATAAACTCCATGGTGACAGGGGTCTGATCTAGTTACTGAGTATCCCAAACACCTAGAATGGTGCTGCTAGAAAGTCAGTGCTCAGCAAATATTTGTTGCATAAATCTCAACATTCACAGCCACAAGTAAGAAAGAGGTAAGTATTAACAGTCACAAATTTTAAACAGACACAAGAGGCAGGGGATGATTAAAAAGCATACAGGCTTGCATTAAAAAAAAAAAAAAAAACTTTTTTACAGCGGGACCCTGTGCAGTCTTTAGTCCTTTTTTCACCCAAGCACAGAAGCTGCAGACCATCTCACTTTAGTCACATTTTTGGTACCTTTCCATTTCCTCTTAGAGCTTTGCCACTTTATTTTGCCTAAAATGTGGTGTTTCAATACCAGTTAGTTCCTTTATAGAGCATATTCTTATACCATTTGAACCACACCACAAACCAATGAGTTAAGGTGTATTCAGCCCCACTTGGCACATGAAAAAAAAAATGAGCATCAGGAATGTTAAGGCATTTGCTCAAGTTAGCACAGCTCACAAAGTGGCATAGGTGAGATGTAAAGAAAACTAGTTTTTTTCTCTCTACTCACACTCAATGCAGAACACTTCTATTGCCAGAAGTGGCAGGAGTGGGGGTTCCCTACACACTAAGCAATTCTCCAGCAGACACCAACTTCATGTCCTCTAATTCAATTCCATTCTGACACTGTCTACGAGAAGATAGTGTCAGATTCCACAGGGTGAGGACTCAGTTCCACAAGACTGCTTCCCATTGCAGATGTGAATCGCAAGTAGTAGGTTGTCCTCTATACTTGTGACTGGCTATAAATCAGGGTTCCCACTAATCCCTCCTTGGATTCTATTAATTTGCTAGGATGACTCACAGAACTCAAGGAAACACTTACTTGCATTTACTGGTTTATTATAAAGGATATTTTAAAGGATATAGATGAACAGCTAGATAAAGAGATGTATAAGGCAAAGTGTGGGGAAGGATGTGGAGACATTTCTATCACTCAGAAAATTTCAATTGTTTTAAGAGCTCTTTGACAGGAACTGGGGACAATTATCAAATATATTCCATGTTACACCATTTGACATGGTATAACAAGGGGACTTAACATGGTCTTTTACTTCTAGAGTCTATTCTTCTACCATACTCACTTCTGGGTGATGATCGTGGAGAATGGAATAGCACATTGAAAATCAGTGTTTAGGTCTGGTGACCTAAACATAGAGAAACTATTAAAAGTTTAAGGAGATCATCATTAAAACCCTGCTTATAACAGTTCCCTTTTCTTACCTTCAAATGCACAATTTCTGTCTCTCTGACAGATTCTTCTATTATGGTTTAAAAAACAATGCATGTGAGTCTCACTTGAAGTTTACTGGTGTGGAAAGCATATGATGATCAAATGTTCTGCATTGACTGATACAAGATATGGTCACATGGGGATAGATATTTGCTTTCCCACAACATACTTTAATGCATTTTAAAGACCCAGTTTTCTAGAACTCATCTTCCAGCTATCCTGAAACAGAGAAGCAGTTTTTGGCCTCTGCTTCCTAAATTATTCCAACTGTCACTCTAATCTCCACTCTCTGTCTTGCATTTGCTCCAGAGTCTGGCCTGCAGTGTTTGTTCAGGCAGGATCAAGAACCACACATTGCAAGCTTTTCTCATTGGAATGGAGCTGTGATTCAGGGCCCCCACTGATTCTGCACAATCCTGGTAGACTGGAGCTGGGAGGTCTGAGCCACAATAATCAGACTGAAAGTAGATGCTCTCATGGGATCACTCTTCTGAGGTGAGGAGCTTGTCAAAATGCAGACTCTGAATCAGTTGTGACTGTGGTAGGATCTTCATTTCCAACAAGCTCCCAAGACATAGCAATGCTGCAGGTGAAGGACCTCATTTGGCATAGCAAGACCCTAGACTAGGTCAACACAGCCCCCTCCCAGTTCCATGCTCTCATTGTACATGTACTTCATAGCATATTTCAGTGTGTCATTACATGTTTATGAGATTATTTGAATAATATCTGTTCCCATTTTTAAAAACTTCAAAGTATTGAGATTGTATCCCATATTAGTCCGTTCTCACACTGCTATAAAGAACTATCTGAGACTGGGTAATTTATTTAAAAAAAGAGGTTTAATTGACTCACAGTTCTGCATGGCTGGGGATGCCTTGGGAAACTTACACTCATGGCAGAAGGTGAAGGGGAAGCAAAACACATCTTACACGGCAGCAGGAGAGATAGAGAAGTATCACACTTTTAAACCATCAGATCTTGTGAGAACTCACTCGCTATCAGGAGAACAGCATGGCAGAAACCGCCCCCATGATCCTATTACCTCCCACCAGGTCCCTCTCTCAACACCTGAGGATTACAATTCTAGATGAGATTTGGGTGCGGATGCAGAGCCAAACCATATCATACCCCTCAAAGCCTAGTCAGGTAAAGAGAGACCACACCAGATAGTCTAACGGAAGGAATTTAATTTAGGAAACTAGTTACAAAAGTGTTGGAGATACCGAGAGTGAAACAACCCAGATTTAAGCAAGAGCAAAAAGCTGCTACCATTTTTAGGGCTGGAGGAACAAAGAAAGAAAGGACTCTCACACAATCCCAAGGCCTGGGCTGCCTGTGGAAGCTGGATTCATGGCAGAAGCTACCATGGGAGCTGGAACACAGAGAAGATGTAGCCACTTCCCAAAGTGGTAGGTGGGGGACACAGTAAGAAATACCATTGCTCCTCCTCTTCCTCCTGCTCTATTATCTCCTTCTAGTGTCTCCTATTAGTCAAATATACCAAGAAGCCAATTGACAAGGGTACCTGGAAATAGAATTTGCAGAGAAAGATTAAGAAATGAATCTACTTGCAGATAACAGTAAGAGCATGTCTACACTACTTACACTTAGAGCATAGTGCCTAGCATACAGTGGGCACAGTCAGTAAATATTTGCTGAAAGACTGAACAACTAAAGGAGGAGTAAAAGCCAGATACCCTTCTCATGAACACACATACACACACTATATAGACACATACTTATTAAAACCATGGTAATGGTCATCAGTGACCACTAGCCTTGAAATTCTCAGCCTCTACATCATCCAAAGTTTACCATCATGCCCAGACTCTAGCCAATTGAATGAATGGTTATCCTGGAGCAGTGAATGTGCCAAGCAGCTACTACAGTTGAACAAATTTGTTCTTCAGTAGACTGTGGTTCAGCCTTGAGAGAATAGGGATAGGTGAGCATAAAGGACTCTCAGGACAATTCAGTTTCACTACGGCATTATCTACAGTCAGTGCAAGCCTGATAGCGGAACAAGCAGAAATTTAATTTCCCCTAAAGATTCATCTTTTGTCAATACAGCATCATACCAGCCATTCCCTCATAGGACAAGCTCGACTATTATTGCTTACTACCTGGCTCTTAAGGATCAACACGGACTACAGAAATCACTCAGCCACCATTTACCCAGATCTCATTATGCACTCAGTGCTTCATCAAAAACCTTTCATATTTTGTCTCACGTAGTCCTCACCACAACTCTGTGAGGTTGGCACTATTATCACTTCCATCTTACAAGACAGGAAACTAAGCTCATCAACTAAGTTTTCCTGCTTGAGATCATGCAGCAGGTAAATAACAAAGCTGGACTCTCAAATCCAGGCAATGTGACTACAAAGCCACTTTCCACCTCTGATTCATTAGGGAAGATTCCCATCATAACGACAGGGATTCCCTATGTGGGCTTTGGTATATGACTTCCTTCTTCAGAGCACAGCACTGTGCTGACTACAAAGTGAAACTGATACTCCTCACATCTGCTTGTGTGTGCCTTTCTCAGCATCTGTATATCACCTTGACTTACTGTCTTAAGAAAGGACTTAGATGTTCAGTACCTCTTCACAATCTCAGAAAGTTTTCCTAGAGATCTGAACAGAGACTAACAGCCCTTCTTAGATTTCTAGCAGCATTCTAAAGCATAGCTACGCAAGACAGAGCAAAATGGATCTTTTGAGCAGTACTTCCTCACTCCTTTGATGATGGAAAATGACTATGACACAATGCCATCAACTCTGACCCACCTGACCAACATCCACAAAGCTCAGCGATTTTCTCTGGCAGTCTACTTAGCATTTGTCAGAGCAAGCTTTACTAGGAAAGACAGGCATTCTAGAAAAACTGTCAAATGAGATTTAGACTCCAGAAGGTGTACTGGGTGTTTGTCCTCTGTCAGCTCCTCTTTAAAGAGGACTGTGTCACCCAGCAAGGTATCCTAAAACTCACCAGAGACCAGGGAGGTGGGGTAGGGAGAGGCTTCACTTTCATACAGAAAACCTACAGAGCAACCCACCCAGCCTCCTCACTTTCTCCCTTTCAGGGGCTGCCTCTGGGGCTTTCTTTCCCCCCTTGCTGAAAAGTTTTAGAAAAGTCATCAGCGTTAGTTCAAGAAAGTTCCCATTTTTCATGACTATGTTTATAGGACAGGCTCAGCATCCCTTATACGACATGCTTGGGGCCAAAAGTTTTTCAGATTTTTAATTTTTTTCAAATTTTGGAATGTTTGCATATACATAATGACATATCTTGAAAATGGGGACCCAAGTCTAAAGATGAAATTCATTTGTTTCATATACACCTAATACATGTAGCTTGAAGATAATGTCATACAATATTCTTAATAATTTTTTGCATGAAACAAAGCTTGTATACCTGAGGTCAGGTGTGGGATTTTTCCAATTGTGATATCATGTTGACGTTCACAAATTTTCAAATTTCGGAGAATTTTGGATTTCAAATTTTCAGATTAGGGATGCTCAACCTGTATTAAAATCCTTGACAGTATCTATTAACCTATATCTATCAATTACTAGTTATTTATTGAACACTGGTTAAAAAAAAAAAAAAAAAAAAACGTAGAAAAGATGTGGTCCTGCCCTCAAGGAGCAATCTATTTGGGTAGTGTTTCAGTTCTACATTTCCATAATAACACTGACTAACAAATAATCACATGCAAAATAAGTGCTTAGTGCTTGCCTACTGGAGGTTGTCAGGTGGATCTGCTGACCATGGCTGGGTTGTGTCACATGTCTGGGGCTTGGCTGGCTATAGGCTGGTCTAGCATGGCCTTGGCTAGGTTGACCAGGGTGACTCAGCTCCCCTCACATGTCTTTCGTTCTTCTTCTGGAACTAGTAGGCTAGCCTAGGCATATCCCTCTCATGACAGCAGCAGAGTGCAAAAACGCAGTCAAAATGCACAAGCACTTTTTAAAATAGGTCTGCAAACGTCTTATTAGCCAAAGCAGGTCACATGCCCAAATCCAGATCAAGGGAGAAGAATAGACTCTGCCTGCCTAGTAAGAGGAACTGCAATGCCAAATGGCAAAGAGGAAGGTCACAGAAAGGGGTGAGAATTGGGTCTAGGAATAGAATCAATCTACAGCAGATAGCTAAGAGGGAAAATGCAGGAGGGAATCTATGACCAAGCTCCTCGGGCATGGCCTTCATGATCTGCCCAGTTCTGACCTACAGCTCAAGCTTCCTGGTCTCTTCTCAACTCACTGTGTCTCCTTCCTATCCATATCACTCCGTTCCTCTCACTAAGTGACCTAAGTGTTCTCTCACTTCTTGGGCCCATTTCTCTCTGCCTGAAAGGCCCTTCCTTCCCCATCTCACCTGACATTTGCCCAGTAAGCTCCTAGTCATTCCTCAGGCCTCAGCTTGGCCATCAGTTCCTCTGGCAAGTTTTTTCTAAACTCTAGAACTTGAGTTAGAAGCCCACCTATATGCCCTCCAGCAGCCTGTTCCCACTCCATCGTGGGTATTGTCATTTTCTGTTTACCTGTCTCTAGCTTCCACTAGACTTCACATTAAGCTGTGTGTTCAAAGAGGGTCAGTACTGCAGCCCCAGGGCCTCACATAGCCCCTTGCTCAGAGCTCTAAAATCAATAAGTGTTTGATGAATGAAACTGCTTAGGGCCTTGGCACAGATGGGGTGGGGAGAAAAGGGCAGCAAAAAATGCATTCAAGAAGGGAAAGGGGCCGGGCGCGGTAGCTCATGCCTGTAATCCCAGCACTTTGGGAGGCCAAGGCAAGCAGATCACTTCAGGTCAGGAGTTCGAGACCAGCCTGGCCAACATGATGAAACCCTGTCTCTACCAAAAATACAAAACTTAGCCGGGTGTGGTGGCAGGCACCTGCAATCCCAGCTACCCAAGAGGCTGAGGCAGGAGAATTGCTTGAACCTGGGAGGTGGGGGTTGCAGTGAGCCGAGATTGTGCCACAGCACTCCAGCCTGGGTAACAGAGCGAGACTCCATCTCAAAAAAAAAAAAAAAAAAAAAAAAAAGGAAAGGGTGGATTCTTCCTAAAGCACATGAGTAGGAATGGTGCACGTTAGAGAAGGCCCTGAAAACTAAAATGAACATGTAGACCATGGATGGGAATAAAGTACCACTGAAAGTTTCCAAGAAAAGGCATGTGGGGTAGATCAGTTTTCAGCAGATACTCGGGAGTGGCACTGTTCAACAGAAACATAATGTGAGCCACAAATGTGGGCCCACTTATATAATTTTACATTTTCTGGAAGCCACATTTTTAAAAAGTAAAAATAAACAGGCAAAATTCATTTTAATAACATATTTTATTTATCCCAATGTATCCAAAAGATTATCATTTCAACATGTAATCAATATAAAAAATGACTAATGAGATGTACATTTTTTATACTACATCCTTAAAATCTAATGTGTGTTTTACACTTAAAGCACATCTCAGTTTGAACACACTTTCAGGGCTAAATAGCCACAGTAGCTAGTGACTACCGTGTTGAACAGTGCAGCTCTGGGGCCAAGTGATCATCTGGGACTAATCTAGGATGATAATAGTAATGAAAATGATGACAGTATTGAGAATGGAGAGAAAGGCAAGTGCATGACATTCCACTGGCAGAATTAGTGTGTCAGCTTATCTGAGAGCCGGAGCACTGGTAATGTATATTTACACATTTGGCATTCAGTCTGTATTGGAAAGGAGAATCGGTTCACATACAAGCTGTGATTTTGTTCACATTTCTGTTCTCAGAGATAACTATTTGTTAGTGAAATCTACCACCTTTATCCAAGCCATGAAAATAGTGAAAATACTTTCTGAGGCTGATTCCTAGTGAACGCAAGATTTGTGAAATCTGAGCATACTTGGTATAATTCAAAACCATTTTTATGTACTATGGGTCACAATCAATTCAATTCAACAACCATTGAATGAGTTCCTACTAATTGGAAGCCTGGGCTACTGAGAAATTATCCTTGAGAGAAAAGTAAACAAAAGCATAATTTATTAATATACTTGTTGTTCTCCCAGTTATACAATTAGTTAACTGTTACACACTTATTTGTGATGTGTCTGTATGATATGAACATGTGCAGATATATTTTATTAGACTTTATGTTAAACCATACTTAGAAGTTATCTATTCTAAGTGTATCTCTAGCTTTAATTTCTTCATTTTGCAAGTGAAAAAACTGAAGAAGAATAAAGAACTTGCCTAAATGTAGCCGCTGGAAGATCTGACGAGAGAATCCTGGTTTCTTTCTCTTTCTAGGCAAATGCTTCTTTTGGGATATATTTTACATAATGTAATGAGTTTTATAGAAAAAATTAAATAAGCATTCACAGACATTGGGTCATCTTTAAAGATATTCCTATGGCTATGTGTGTGTATAATAAACAAAAAGTATTAATTAAACAATTTCCCATTTATGGAAATATTTTAAGTGTACATGTTTCTAATAAAATGGATTTCAAGCAAAGACCTCAAGGCTCTTACCGCTAAATTTGATTTGTCCCCAAACTGTACCTTCATATTAGCTGATAACTCTCTTACTCTTATGAGCATCTTTAACATATCTTTTTAAATGATCTGGATTGACTGTCTAGACTGTTTCAAGTTCCCTGGATAATTCTACAACTCCCTCTTTACTCTGACAGTGTGCATGTGACCTTGAGTTAAATTAGAGAGATTTCTTCTAAGTGCTTCATATGCACTACATACATTACTTAATATTGAAGATTTTTGCTTTATAAGTATAAGGGGAGAATTTCCTGTTGAGAAATATTAAATACCACTTATCTACGGTTATCAGGTTATGTGACTGCACATTTCCAGCTCTTTCTTTCGGAAAATGAATCCATTGTTATTGAAATTTAAAGAAATTAATGCATTTTTAATCAGATCAATATACATTTACTATAACAAGCACATAATCCATCTTGAGTTGAACACTATGTTTTTTGAAACTAACAAAATTACTGTAGGTCAAGAAACAAATATATAGGAACTTAAATGTATATATATTTGTTACTAATAATAACTGATTTCATCAGGAACATCTGGTAAATCTCAAGGATGTGATAAAGTCAGGAACACCTTGCAATAGGAAGCAGATATTGAGAACATTCTCTTGTTCTGCTTTTTCACTTGACAATGTGGGCAATTAAGACGTCATAAATTGGCGGGGGGTGGTGGCTCACACCTGTAATCCCAGCACTTTGGGAGGCTGAGGAGGGCGGATCACCTGAGGTCACGAGTTTGAGACCAGCCTGGCCAACATGGCGAAACCCTGTCTCTGCTAAAAATACAAAAATTAGCTGGGCGTGGTGATGGGTGCCTGTAATCCCAGCTACTTGGGAGGCTGAGGCAGGAGAATCACTTGAACCCGGGAGGTGGAGTTTGCAGTGAGCTCAGATCGCTCCATTGCTCTCCAGCCTGAGCAACAAGAGCGAAACACTGCGTCAAAAAATAAAAAAATAAAAAAATAAAAGACTTCACAAATTAGTTTAAAGGACATTCATTTCAGGATAAACTCATCTCATGAAAATATAAGGATCCTGAAGGCTTAGACCCTTTGGATTCAACAGGTAGTTTCCAAATTGGACATGAAGCATTTTTTTTTCTTACAGAATTTCGATCCCTTAGAGGAAGGAGGAAGGGATACACCCCGAGGCATCTCATAACTTTCACTAATTATATATAGAGCCACAGAATATCAGAGACTCTTGGAATTATTCTAATCCAAGTCTTTCAATTGCAGATTCGGTGTGAAACATAAACAAATCCCATGTCCAGCTGTTAGCATCTCTTGAGGTAAACATCCACAAATTTGTTAAGCACCCTCTTAGAATTCTACAGCATTTCCTTTGTATCACTAAACTAATATTTTTAAAGCTGCAGCTAAGTGCAATGAGTTAGCCCTTTAAGCTTTAAGGCATTGACCAGGGCTTTAGCTTTCAGAGATTTGGTGAGCAAGTCTGTATTCACTCTTCCAGACCTTTTGTGACTTTATAGACTTCAATCACACCCCCGCCAGCCTTCATCTTTCATATTAGTCCATCCAAACTAAAGACATCTGAGGATTTGAAACATTTGGAAGCATTCCCTTTCATTTCCAGTCAAGACAAAAATAAAGGGTTCCATTGTGCTCTCAAGGAAAGAAGTCTATGTTTTTGGTACTTGGGGCTGTCTCCAAAAATGGGATCTTACAAAGTATAATCCTGTAGAAGGCATACCAATGGGAGCCACTTAGACCTAGAAGAGACTCAAATATAAATATCTACATCCATTTTCACCTTGAAAACACTACTCTTGCTAACAGCAACCTTTCAGAAGTGGGGATGCTGCCTCATTTCCTTCTTTGGTATGTGTTGAGAGAAACATGTTACCAGAGGAGGAAAGGTACAATGTTTCAAGGTATTTCTTCCACAAAATATTTCTTCTTTACCTTTATCTTGCTATAGATATTGCTAATGTCTTTGATTTAACAGATTCTATGGGTTTTTTTTTCAAGTAAGAATATTTCTCCTAGCATGAGTTGTAAAATGTAACTGCCTCTACATTAATTTAGCCATTATCTAGTCTCATTGTGAACTGCTTTAATCAGGTCGCTTTCCTGACTGATACCCACATCTGATGAACACTAAGAGAACCGTGAGTTCTGACTGGGAAAATAAAAAAAGAAGTCCCGGGCACTGACAAAAACATAAGGTTTGCACTGCACACCAAGATGAAGCATTGGATCACCAGGGATAGTCTGAGCTTCATGACTTTTGGGTAGAGAGAACTAAACAAGAAAACACAGGGAGAAGAAAGAGAGGCATGGAGGAGAGAGGGGAAGATGCCAACACACCTGGACAACTATAGGTGTTTTCAAAAAAACATTGATTGAAATTTTACATTCATTATGTCACTTAACACTCACATGTCTTGCACATTATAGATTATTGTATCGATTTACAAATATAAAAAATGAGGCTCCAAACATCACATCTAATGAAGTTTCCAAAGACCGTAGGGATAATCTGTCAATAACTGAATATAGTGTACTAAATCCTTTACATTACTTTTTTCATATAATCCTCACAACAATTCTACAAAGTAGGTATTATTATCTGCATTTTAAAGTTGAGAAAGCAGAGGGTTGAGGTACTGAAGATGTTATCCAGAGCTAGTAAGTGACAGAGCTGGGATTAGAACCCGCTTTTTCTGACTCCACAGCCATGGCTCCAGACCACTAAGCAGCACTTTCCCTCTAGCTCAAAGCCAAAGCATATCTGTTACCCTACAGCAGCCCAGGGCCTTAATGGTGAAAACCCTAGTTTGCTGCTTAGGGCCTTGAGTCAGTAGTTTTTCTGGGAGGGTCTTTGTGTAACCCAACCTCCCTTCCTTTCCTGATTAAGATTACCCAGCAGATTATCACTCTATCTTCCATTATGCATATTTGCACACAATAGTCTTTGTCAGAAAATCAGGTGTGTTAGGTAATGGTTCCAGACCTTCCAACTCCTTGTTGTATGTTTCTAGATCAACCACAGAGTCACTAGGGACAGAGTCACATCTCTGATGTGAGGGGATTGGAGGCCTCCTGGCAACAAATTCCACAATCCTATCACAGCCTTCTGTCAACCTGATGTCCTTTACATCTTTTCCTAAATATTGAAACTTGGCGTATGCCCAGCAGGTCCTGGAAGAAGTGGAGAATGGAGGCAGAGGATGTGTTGTTTAACCTCCATTGTTTCCTCTGCCACACACAAGGTAGTGTTGTTGGGAATAACATGCATCTATTGTGTTCTTGGTGCAGATACTCCATAATATTAGCTGTGAGGCTTGGGTGGTGTTTGCTTATTTTGTTTTGCAAGCTGGATTACACGCTGTCACTAAGAGTAAGGCATTTATCCGTTCAACATCTATTGAGAACCACATATGGGCCAGGATCTAGAAAAATAAACACAATTGTTGATATTGGCTCCAGTGGGATTTCACAGTATAGAGGAGGAGCCACACAATTAATTATTATAGCTAGCTAACCTTTAATGAGCATCCAATATATGCCAGGCAGTGTTCCAAGCACCCTATGTGGATTATCTCCCTGAATCCTTATACCAGCCCTCTCAGGTCAGTACTAGCGATGCCCTCATTTGACAGAGGAAGAAACTGAGTCTCGGGGAGTTAATTAACTTGCCTAAAGTCACACAAATGGTAAGTAGTGGAGCTGGGATTGAACTTCAGTCTTTAGATTTCAGTTTATTTATTTGAGACAGGGTCTCACTGTGTCACCCAGGCTGGAGTGCAGTGGTTTGATCATGGCGCACTGCAGCCTTGACCTCCCAGGCTCAAGCCATCCTCCCAGCTTGGCCTCCCAAAGTACTGGGATTACAGGCATGAGCCACTGTGCCCGGCCAGCCTTTAGGTTTTAGCTTATACACTTGCCTTCCTTGCTATACTATGTTCTTATAGCACTTGTATTAAGAATTGTGTTAAAGGCATTGATGGGAAACTGTGGGACAAGAGATAAGGGAACACAAGACCTAGCTAGGGTTTTACAAATTTGGGAAAAAATGTACCTTGAACTTGAGGCCACTGATTTTTCTTCAGTGCAAAGTGGGGAAAGGAAAAGGGTCTTTCCCCCAGTATTAATTTATCAAATGTATTTTAGTTAAATACTACTTATTATTCATAACATTAATATTAGAATTGAGAAAAAAAATTATTTCATTAAAGGAAAAGGGATCTGTAGAAACGCATCTACTTTGGAATTATTTAGTCAGGTTATTTGTTTTAATTCAACACAAACTCTAAAACTATTAGGACAAGTATCATCAGGATAAATTCTGAATAAGTGCAGAGCTATGGAGCAAAGGATAAACTTAATGACTTCACACATAGTGTTTAACAAACCAGTGGAAGGTGTTTCTTTTTAGGGCTCTCTTAATAGTGCTTCAGAGAAAAAAAAAATTTTTTTAAAGAAATGTGATTTTGCTTCATGTTAAAAAAAAGAACAAAGGAGGTGGTAAATGTTTTCTGAAAACACCAACCTGAGACTGTCAACACGGAAGTTTACTTTTGACATCCTGGGCCAGCCTCATCTGGCCTCTTTTGGTTATTTTCCCTAAGTAGAGTTTCCATTCCAACTCCATTTTCTTCCATTGTTATGTTGTTTAATTTAAAATGAAAGATGAAGTTCAGACTAGACAGTAAAGATAGTCTTGCTATTGGGATATATTTGTGGGGGTCGGAAGGGTAGAAGAGTGAGAACCAGCACTTCCTTGCACATTATCAGCCCCCTGTGATGATACTAAGGCCAGTCATCTATGTAACCTCTAGGAGATGGTGAATTTCTACAGAGCTTTCCCACTGGAAGAAGGGTGGCAAGGAAGCCAAAATAAACCACCCAACTTTTAGGGTCATGCCCATGCATGCTTATGGCAAAGAGCATTGACAAGCTCTTTTCTCTACCACCACCTCTCATGCATCCCTACCAAACCTTAAGGCAGAGTTATGACCCATGCCTGACATTGAAAGCAATTCTCAGGTCCTGATGTACAATCTGTAGCCCCAAGGCCTAGACACTGGCTAGCTAGAGTCTTTAACCAAGCACCAGCAAGCAAGAGCTTTTAGACTTAATCCTCTCACTTTCCTTTCCCCACTTAACCTATTGGCCCTGTATATATCGCCACAAATCCCCAAGAGCAGGTTTTACTTACCTATCTTTTACCTACCTACCTCCCAGATAGTTGTTTGAAGATGACTCACTGAGGATAATTGACTAGGAAAATTCTGTATCTTGAATCATCTCTAATAACTTCCTCATTTTTGTCTAGTTTTACACATGCTCCAGAATGCATCTGAGATCTTTTACCAAAGAGGTTTTTTATTTAGCCTTTAAATCATTTTATTTTTAATTTTATTTAATTCTCATTTAGTAAGAAGGCAGAGGACTGAATAACACCATTTCTTTACATCACTTTCAACTTCAAGATTTTATGATCATATAAGAATTTGTAGTAAAAGTATTAAGGCCAACAAAGAAAAGCAACTATGAAAGTGAAACAGAATTGGCTTGTGAAACACAAAGAAGGAATTTTTAAATACCTGAATATGTTAAAACTAGGACTTTGTGGAATGCTTTTTTTTTTTTTTTTGAGACCGAGTCTCATTCTATCGCCCAGGCTGGAGTGCAGTAGTGCCATCTCGGCAAACTGCAACCTCTGCCTCCTGGGTTCAAGCAATTCTCTGTCTCCACCTCCTGAGTAGCTGGGACTACAGGCGCCTGCCACCACGCCTGTCTAATTTTTTTGTATTTTCAGTAGAGACGGGGTTTCACCATCTTGTCCAGGCTGGTCTTGAACTCCTGACCTTGTGATCTGCCTGCCTCGGCCTCCCAAGGTGCTGGGATTACAGACATGAGCCACCGCGCCTGGCCTGTGGAATGCCTTTCTATGGTAGACATTGAGGGTAAACTCATTCTGTCTTTGAGGACAGAAGATTGAACTTATTTCTTGAGCTTCTTCCTCTCCTAAGACAATTTTATTTATACCTTAAATCAGTGTTTCTCAAAATGAACTCAGGGACAATGACTTCAGAACTACCTAGGGCATTCCTAACTATTATGATTCCTGAGCCCTACTTAGAATATGAATTTTTATCAAGCCCCCTAGTCAATATTTATACACCCTAAAGTTTAAAAACAATCACTGAATTAAGAAAAGACCTCCAAACAGTATTGCCACATCTTGCTCACCAGGTACAAATTAGATATCTAGGTGGAAACCTTAGCTCCTAAATATTGGCCCCTTCTGTTAATACCAAATTACAACGCTAAAGAACTCTGAAAAAGGAAATTGATCCCTTGAGCACTTGATGTTTTAGTCTGCTGAAGTACTAAGTTGATTTTTTAAAATTCATCACAGAATTTTTAAATGCTGAAGAGCCTCAGAGATTGTCCTGACCCAACCCTCTTGCTTTACAGAAGAGGAGACTAAGGATAGAAATATTGCAGCTTACCCAAGGTCAGTCAGCTTGGAGAGTCAACAGAGGGCTTAGAATGAACCTCTTGGCTCCTGTTCCAGTGCTCATTCTACTTCACAAGGTCAATTTCTATCTATATGGACCATTTATAAAATATATGCTTTTAACAACTGCTCTTTGATTCATTCATTTTAATGACTGCTTAAAATTTATTTTAAACCAAAAGATGAGCAAGTCACAAAATCAACCACTGGGTATTACAACTCACATTTTACCAAAATTTACCAAGGCCGTCCTTTAGTTTCCCAGCTTGGGTAGTAACAACAACTATATTTTGGAAAGAAAGAAAGAAAGAAAGAAAGAAAGAAAGAAAGAAAGAAAGAAAGAAAGAAAGAAAGAAAGAAAGAAAGAGAGAAAGGATGGATAGATAGATAGATGACACACATATATATATGGTGGCTGGGATAATCCTCAGAGACATTTTTAGCAGAGCTATTGAATTTTCTAGAAACAGGGTCCCCTGTCACTCTGTTCTGACATTTATATATTCATTAAACCAATATTTACTGAATGCCAACCATGTGGTAAGTATGATGCCATTCCAGTGTAGTTTCACTGTGTTCTAGGGTCAGCACTTAAAACAAAAATCATAGAGAATCAAAATTATCCTTACAAAAAAATCCATTAGGAAGACATGTAATCCCATTTTCCCTCGTTCTTTCATTGACCACCAGATGAAATTGTTAGTTTGCTTTGAGTGGCCATGTTGTTTGAAAATTATCTTATTAAACATTCAAATCACTCATGGTACACACAGATACTCCACGTGAGAGGCACATAAGAACTGAGACCATACTAGGAGACATCCTGGGTTCATATCTCCCATCTCAGGCTCATTCGTTAGGTAATATGGCAAACAGAATCACTCCCCCATTTAAATTATTCTTTTCTCTTTCCTTTTCCCTCAAGGAGATAGAGTTGAATCCAAGCCATTTAAATTTAGGTATGTTGGGATCTCTCAACATTTGTCATTTTGCCCTCATTTTGCCACTTAACCTAGATGCTATTTTCTTAAATTGGCCACCCTAGTTCATTTTGTGTTGCTGTAACAGAATACTCAAGACTGAATAATTTATAAAGACAAAAAGTTTGTTTAGCTCACAATTCTGAAGGCTGGGAAGTTCAATATTGGGTGGCCACTTCTGGTGGAGTCTGGTGAGGGCCTCATGCTGAATCAAAACGACAAAGAAACGAAGGTGAATGAAGTATATGCAAAACAAAACAAACAAAAAAAACATGATAGGCAACCTCCCTTTACAACAACCAACTCTGGAGGAAACTAATCTAGTCCCAAGGGAACTCATCCATTCCCACAAGAACCAATCTAGTCTCACAATAAAGACATTAATTCGTATGAATGACCTAATCACTTCATAAAGGCTCCACTTTCTAACACCAAAACATTGGCAATTAAATTTCAACATGAATTTTGGTGGGACAAACATATCCAGACCATAGCATTGGGTTCCTTCACCTACTGAAGAGAAAAATGTAAGAGACCTTTTGTCAGGAAGGAGCGCCTCAGTTTCAAACTCTCTATTACTAGTATATTAAGTCTGTTATTCAAGTATGTGCCCAGTGTTTTTCCATCTTCCTGTCCTTGGCCCTCATGTGTCCTTGGCCTGAAGACTGCTCACCCTTTCCATAGTGCTCTCTAGGCTATCAGGCGGATGACGGAGTCCAGCTTCCTTTGACTCTCACAGTTCTTGCCTCCTATCATGGCCCCATTCTCCATGTAAGCCTGCAATCTTGGAACAACTCCAAATCACATATCTGGATCAGTAATAAAGTTTGGTTACACTTCTTTCTATCAAATTGCCTAAGCTCTTAGGACAGGGGGTTAAATTGTATATAAATTGTTTCCAGAAACCATTCCATTCACAGACCATTTATCAACCCTATGGAAAAAGGGATACCATGTGGCACTGAATTACGGGGATTCTTGTTCATTAAAAGTAGGATTGACAGCAACAGCTTATTTCACAGGATCCTCTAACTGGAGGTCATTAAACCCAATGTCTTCCTGATTGGCCCTAAACTGAGAACTGAACGATGAAAGACTCCACATTTCCCATCTCTGATCTCATGAGCCACTCAGCCCAAATCCAGGGCTTTATTGTCAAGCATCATACTACATACAGCAGCATAACAAACCCCTTACCAGATCCAGCTTACCCAAGATATAGCATAACAGTATTGGCATTAGTAACTTCCAGGCTAGTAACCATAAGCCATGGAAAGCTAACATTTCTCCAGCTTTGGAAAATGTGCAAACATCATGCCACCAAGAGAAACAGTAATGGGACAGCTGGCAAGCACTGGAACTTGGGACTCAGTTGTATTTTATTTTGCTTTTATTTCCCAGTTCTCATTATGTTTCTTGCCTCCCTCCTTTTCAATAAATGTATCTTATGAAAGACTTCAAGAAAAAAAGTTACTAGAAACATGTAAAGAAATAACTATTTAATACACAAGTGGTAATTAAAATGTTAGCACGTCCTGAGGGCAGAAAATGGATACCTCTGTTAGGAATTTCAAAGCTAATTAAATACAGCAATATAAACACACCATTAAATTGTATTGTAACCAACAAACAGATATGTGAGTTATTGAGCTATACATAAACTTTGGGACCTGACTGCTGAAAAGGGCAAAAAGCAAACCAAAGAAAAAGGCCCAAATTAATTGTACAAGTATAGGATCCAGGAGAGTAAAAGGCTTAAAACTGGAACAGCTGACGTATTGAAGTATAGATTCTCAAAAAGACGAATCCCAAGTGGAGAAAGGGAACAGAAGAGAATCAACATAGAAAAGTTCAGAGGTTGGTCTGGTAAATGTATACCTTGTGGTTTAGATCTCAGCATTGATGCCAACCAGATTCTGAAGACAGAACATGCTTCTAGAAGCACAGCTGTGGAAACAAAATATGATTCTGTTTTGAATATAATATACAGCACTGTCTGTATCCTTCTTAAAAGTCTACTGTGGGCTTCAAAAATGGAGTATTGAAGACCAGATTTACCCTCCCACCTTAAATAACTTTAAATAATAAACTAAACATATGAAAACACAGTTTTCAGACATTGGACAACAGAGAGTGCAGGACAGTGATCCCTGAGGGAAGGGAAACAAACCGGGTGAGTTCCACCTTGATTTCACCCTTTTATTGCCTGGAGAGACTTCCAAAGCTACACCAAATGGAGGAAGCCCAAACAGAACCTGGGTTTCTCCCCGAGTTGAGGAGGTACAGTCGAACGTTCAGAGAGGGAGACCACGATGGCTAGAATTCACAGCACACAGGACCAGAGAGGAAAGAGCTGCACAGACAGTAAGTACCCTGGAGGTCTCCGTGGGTTCCTCTGTGTTTTCCGCTGAGCACTGACCAGCATGCTTGTGTAGGAAACTACTCAGGGCAGATAAAGACACTGAGAAGGAGCAATCCACAGTGCCCACACAGCTATGGAAAGAATTCATGCTTCCCTCCATCAGAGTGGAAAAGCTCACAATACACAGGGCATCAGGTAGAGTACTCATCCACCTAGTGCCTCAGTGGTGGGGAAAAATGTTCCCTAAATTAGAAGTTACTCTGGGCCCAGATGAAAAAGTTTAAAAACACGCCTACAGGATCACACTGTCTGTGAGTAACTTAAATGTGTCTAGAACAAAGCTCAAGAATATTTAAAATACAAAAATATCCAGTACCCAAGAAGATAAAATTCACAGTAGATGGCATCCAGTAAAAAATTACCAAACATGCAAAAAGCATGAGAGAAAAGCCAATTAATAGAAACTGACTCAGAGATGATACAGATGGTAAGACAAATGGACAAAGACATTACAACAACTACTCTAACTATATTGCATATGTGCAAGAAGGCAGTGCAGGGCTTCTCAACCCTGGCACTACTGACATTTCGGACCAGATAGTTATTTGTTGTGGAGGCTGTCCTGTGCATTACAGGATGCTCAGGAACACCCCTGACCTCTACCCATGAGATTCCAGTAGCATCCCAGCCCTGCTGAGACAACCAAAAATATCTTCAACATTGCCAAACGTCTGCTGTGGGGCAAAATCACCTCCAATTGAGAACCACTAAGGTAGAGGAAAACATGAACAAGTTAAGAGACATGGATAATACAAAATAAACCCAATTCGAATTTCTATAAATGAAAAATACAGTGTCTGAGGTTACAAAAAATACACCGCAAAAATGAACAGGTTAGACATGGCAGAAGAAAACATTAGTGAACCGAATATATAGAAATATAAACTTTCCAAAATAAAACAGTCTACCATGTAGTATAGTTACTTATTGTAGTAAGTGTTCAAAGAATGGAGTTAGGAATATTAGCTACAGGGCTATCATAGGAACCCAAGCTAAAGAAAGCAGAAGGTAGGGTGAGATTAACAGTAGTGATGGCAGTACATTAATACAACTACTGCTATTACATCAGTAAAAGGACTAGCTAATATTGAGTTTTTGTGCCATACATTTTACCAAGCATTTAAAATGCATTTCTCATCAAATATTCACAACAATCCTGCAATGTAAATGTTATCACCCCCTTTTAAAGATTAGAAAGTGGAATTTCAGACAGTTTAAATAAAAAATAAAGATCACAAGGTCACATAGCTAATAGTAGCAAAGGAAGAATTTGAACCCAAATCTGTTCTACTCTAGAACCTGTGCTCCTAACTATGGGGTTTCCTGATACAAATTGTTTGGTTGAAAGGAAATAATTTGAGAGATATTTTGAAGATGAATTAAAGTGGAATTTGATGACTGACTTGAATGTGGAGGAAAGAGAATACTGCACATGGAAAGTATATTGTCCACAAAATAGCAAAAGGGTCAAAAATATAAATAAAGTTGCACACATGTACAGCCCATAGAACTTTAGTGTTGAAAGGAATATAAAAGATAATTTCTTCCAGACACATTTGTGCACATATGCACGTGCATGCGCACACACACACACTTTTAAACAGTAAAATAAACACAGGTCTAGAGAATTTGCTTTCCTTCCTTACATTTGTTGAGTGCTTTAAATGACTTGTTTAGTACCCCCCACTAGTTAGAGATCATGCCAAGACTAAAGCTCTAATTGTTGTGCCCTTGCTACTTCAATACCCTGCTTCTCCTGAATAAATATGTAAATGTTCCTACCCCATGCCTAGCACATGGCAGGTTCTTAATAAATATTAGATGTTTCTATTGACAACCAATTAAGCTATTCAAAACGACTTATGCATATAGACACAGCATTATTGCATAGGCCAGACCCACTCTAAAATTGGCTCAGCCTTTTCTTCATGGAATAATCTTATTTACTATCAAATGATGTAGCCAAGTCACAGTGACTAGGGGAAAGAGCAGATGTTCTTAGGATTATTTTCTCTCATATAGTATGTTCTTGAAACCCTCTCATGATACAGTGCCTAACACCCAAGCAGAATGGGAATAGAATAAGCATTTTCACATAAACATTGCCCATGTTTACAATCTTTTTCACAGGAGGGATGAGCTGATGAAGCCAGCCAGTCTGAATGTACAATTACATGAGCATGACAGAAGCCAGGTAAGCCATTTTCCAAAGGGCTCTGTAACATTCAGACTCCGTGTCGGCCCCACACCAAAAGGCTGGCCTTAATCGCTTTATCCCCACATTCTGCTCACGCAATTGGTGTGCCCAGTTAGAGATGGCTTTCTCTGCATGAGATTGCTGTCCTGAGCAACATGTGACACAGTTTGTCTTTAAAGAGCCTCTCCATTGCCCTTGGCACCAACATTTCCTAATGTTTATGTTTTTAAGATGAGAGTGTTGGTGATAAAGCTCTCGGTCACGCGGAGGTGGCTTTTTGCTCTGGTGGTTCACAAGATCTTCAGTTTTATTTAATGGCTTAACTGCTTCATAATTGCTCATATTCAGCTGCTCCTAAGCCTGAATGATCTCAGCTTTTAATATGCCTTGTCTAATTTTTAGGTACATCAATCTATACAAGTAGCTCATCACTACTCTGAAATGCTAATGGTTGTCACATATTTCAATGGCCTCTATAAGACCTTGTTTCTGTGTTCATAAATCTTGTTAACATTTTAGGACCTTTATTTTCTTATCTAATGATTTAAAGATATATACACACACATATATAAAAGGCCTAATCTTCTTCTCCAAGGTTGGAATTCTTTAAAAATATAAAATTAAAAGGATAAGAAACCTATTTTTTCACTAATGCTACATAAAACAATTTGTAATTATTTGTAGCATTTTATATCCTTACCTAATTTTTATGATTATTTTTATGTTTTTCTCACCTCTCCTTTTTTATAAACACCTTGGGATAAGCAAGGAGAATAACTAAGGGGTTTGGGGAGGTTGTCTAGAGATCGGGCGGCCAGAGGCCACCCTGATAGATGGGATCTGAGCTGGGACCTGAAAACTGGGAAAGATCAGCAGCAGTGAAAACTGGTTCAATATTCTCACATCCTCTAGTGTAACAGCAAGCTAGTCAGCCAGCCACTCAATGACAGTGACCTATTTCATCAAAATGCTAATTTCTTTTTTTTAAGACAGGGTCTCACCGTGTCTCTCAGGCTGGAGCGCAGTGGCTAGACCTCAGCTCACCGCAACTTCCGCCTCCTGGACTCAGTCTATCCTCCCAAGTAGCTGGGATTATAGGCACATGCCACCAAGCCCAGCTAATTTTTGCTTTTTTTTTTTTTTTTTGATAGAGACAGGGTTTCACCATGTTGCCCAGGCTGGTCTTGAACTCCTAAGCTCAGATGATCTGCCCACCTCAGCCTCCCAAAGTGCTGAGGTTACAGGTGTGAGCCACCAGCCCCAGGCAAAATACTAATTTCTACAGTGAGGTTAAGTGATGACATCATCATAAGGGGATGGAAAAAAAATAAGAAAAAGCTTCCAGAGGTACCCTATAACAGGGCAAACTAGACACCATGTCCAAGTTGAGATTCACAAAGATCCTCTGAGTTGATGATACCATATCTCTATATTGATATGATGATAAGTATGTGCTGATATATTAGTCTCTACAACTACACTGAGAACTCCTCCAAGGCAGAAACCATTTCTCAAATGTTACCTCTATATCATTGTTACTGTTCATTGCCTATCACTTCCACTAAAATATAAGCTCTAACAGTGCAGAGACCCTGTTGTCCTAGTTCATAACTGTATACTCAGCCCTCGAATAAAGGACATAATAGGCACTCAATGTGCTAAATAAATAAATGATACCAATCTGGTATCAATGTGAACATAAACTGGTCATCAATAAGACTGTATGGCCCCTGGGTCAAAAGAGAAGACTTTGTAACTAACTTAAATGGTGTTTATTTTTAAAACCAATAGAGTAACCTTAAAATAAATGACTCTTACAATAGTCCTATATTATTTAGGCTGCAAGTGCTGGATGTGGCAGACCTGACCAGCATACTATGCCTGCCCTCTTCCAATGCCATGTACCCCAGAGACCCAGGCCCAGGGAGAAAGCAAAAAAAAAAAAAATGGTCACAGGAATCTTCTAGCAAGAGCAGGTGCTCATACAGGGCACTTTCAGAGCACTACTATTGGGTTTAGGAAGGCTGACCATCTGGCTCCCAGCTCCCAGCCCTCCCCCTCCTTACACCCTATTCTAAGCAGAAAATGTATAGGCTTTCTCTCTCTTTTCAGGAGCCTAATAGCATATAGCACCACAGATTCAATTCCTACATGTAAATATCCATTTGCCTTAAATCCAGTGTCATCACCTTCAAGGGCATAATCATTTACTGGACTAAGTGTTTTTAGGTGTATCTACCAGAAATCATCCTTACCCAAACCCAAACACTATAAGATCACTTACAGATCATAGTATTCCCCATGAACTGGAAAATATGATACTTAACAGAATTCTCAACTACATTGACTGGACCTTCCATGAATATTCCAAGAAAAGAACTGTTCAATCTTACTCTCTAAGTACTTATTACCCTTAATAACACCTGTTATGACTAAGGCCTTTAGCAAAAAGAACGTTAGCTTAAAATTATATGTTGTTAGTTATAATTCACCTGCTGGGGAAAATGTTGCCTAAGTAATAAATACATTTTATTCATACAAAACTAGGTCAGAATTTAAAGACATTCCCTCTCCAGCTACCTTTCTCCTCTCTCCTTAATTTGTGTTACTTTCCAAAAGCTGCAAGTGTTCCCAGGAATGATTACAGCAGCTGGGGCAGGGTTTGTCTTACAAGGCCATCCCTAGGAAAAATACCTGGATTGGTCAATTGGCCTCCTGTGTTCTGGCCTCCCTTTTCTGCAACACGTTACCTTTATCATCCCCCCAACATCCACTTTCATGAATGCACTCACACTAAAACATCAGAGGCATCGGAGACTTAGTAAGTCACCCCATGCAGGGGTATTTGTGTTTCAATAGAAGGTGTAAGAAAGAAAGGGCAATGTTTAAAATGAAATTAATTCCTAATAGTGGAATTTAAAAAATGATGAAAGATCTACAACTGTCCTTCCCATCGACCAATAAAAGTCAACTATGTGCAGATCTCAGAAGGCATTCATTGTGTCATTCATTGATTCAGTCAGTCACCAAATATCAATTGAGGGTTTATTATACGCCAGTCACTGAACCGGGGCTAAAGATGTATTATATGGTGGGCCTAGACCTTGACCCCACAGAACTTATAATACACAATTCTCTTGATCTTGGTTCAAAAAAAAAAAAACTGAACACTGATTTCACATTTGGGCCAATGTATTTCAAATACTCCACTTATTAAAGGCCTCCAAATTCACAAAACTTTTAGTACTAATTTTAGCTAAAAAGCATTGCTTAGCTCTGATTTCTGTTTTCTTTCATTTATCTTCAGCCTCTGTGGAAGAAAAGATAATCTGCCACAAGTGTTCCAAAGCTTTTCTCGGAAAGTCTTCAGGGTCCACTTCAAACTTACAAACTAGAGAGACCCCTTAAAGAGTTTCTGTGTAAAATGATTCTCAAAGTAGAGGTAGTAGCTTTCTTCAAACAGAAAAGCTGCTCAGCACTTTAGGAAGCAAGACCCCTCTTTTCCAGAAGCCCATCACAGAGAAATAAGTAGCAGATCAGCGGCCCCAGAGCTTGAGAGAATTCCGGCAGTAGGAAAAGTCCACAGGAGGCCAACAGTAACAATACGCACCAGGACAATTGTAACAGGCATTTACATCCAGCCTGTGTTGTGATTGTCAGTGCCTATGACTTACTCCTAAATATACCCCCTTGTAATCACTTTTAAAAAAAAATTTCATATAGGTTCTTTCTGGGTTTTTTTTCCTTTTTTTTTTATACAATGATCACATTTAGGTTCTTTCTGGTTTTACTCAACTCTCTATTTTCCTATTTTGTTTAGGCTTGTCAATTTAAACATGGATAGTGTGTCTTTATTCCCTCCTGCAGAACCTGGAACAAAAGACGATTTTGCAACTGAAGCCCAAAGTTTGCCATCAAAATATGAGGAGATTTATTTTAAAAAACAGTAACAGGCAGAAGACTCATTCCTACATGATCTGGAGGTTCCAGGTGAAATTTTCAGTGGCTACACAGGAGCACTGTGGATGACATCCATGCCAAAAGCGCCCTGAACTAAATAAAGTTGTAGTCATAGTGAAGCAAAAGGATGCTATGGTAGAACAAACAACATGGGTAAATGTGGGCATGGCTAACTTAAATTAGTAGGGTGAATAGAAAGTTAACTACTTCTGGAGACAATTTTCTAGAACTTCTCTATTAGACTTTGAGGACTAGGACTTGGAGATACTTTTGAAAAGGATTTGATCTATATACAGAGAAAAGAAGCTATGTAAAGGAAAAGGAAATACTGAACTGGTCCTATATGAAGCAGGGCAAAATCTTCTCCAGTGATTTTTTGCATGCAGAGCCATGCTTCGGTTTCTTTAAAATGATTAAGCGAATAACTGGAGCACCCAAACAATATTACAGGTCTTTAGGAGGCTGTAAATCGGTAATTATTAGGACATTTTGGAGATAAGTTTAAACAGGTATACAAATCTTAATGATGGCTAAATAAATAAATAAATGTTCCAAACAAAAACAAAAAACCTGCAGATAATAATGATCAAGATTTTATATTTCTCCTTTGGATTTAAGCCAAAGACATCTACATCTAAATTTGACCTACAACTTTGGCCTTCTCATATCTGTTTTTAGTGGGCATCATCCATCTCCTGTCTTAAGCTTTTATGATTAAAGCATAAAATCCTCTCTTGCTATTATCCCCAACTTCTTTCTTGCAAGGAGACAGACGAGACATATTCAATAGCTGAAAGAAATTCCTTATTGCCGCAGCCCCTGCATACACACACATTTTCTTTCCACACAACCACTCTTCCCAGCCATGCAGAGGGGCTGGCACTTGGGAATGGTACCCTCACACTGTCCTGACTACACACGTCCTCAGGAACCACAGTCTGAAGAAGGGGTCTAATTTTTCAAATTAGAGCTACGGATTCATAATCCTTGCTCATGAATTTTTCCCATCTCTGTGATTCAGGACATTCTACTCTGTCCCCTCTGTCAAGCCAAATTCTACCTGCACTTCAAGGTTTCATTCAAGCTCCACCTCATCCACACACATTCCCTGATCCATCTAAACACTTTCTCCACTGAGTCACGTGACCCCTACAATAAGGACAACACTATAGAATTTGGGGCTATCCCAACTGGGATAAACACTCCTCAGCCACTGACTGTGCGTGGTTGAATAATGTCCACCCCAAGATTCATATCCAGCTGGAACTCAGAATGTGACCTTACTTGGAAATAGGTTGGTCAGACTTCCAGAGGTCCCATGGCTCTGTTTTGCAGATACAGTTAACATGGTGTGTCTGGAATTGGTGGGTTCTTGGTCTCACTGACTTCAAGAATGAAGCTGTGGACCCTCGCAGTGAGTGTTACAGTTCTTAAAGGTGGTGTGTCCAGAGTTTGTTCCTTCTGATGTTCGGACGTGTTCGGAGTTTCTTCCTTCTGGTGGGCTCGTGGTCTCGCTGGCCTCAGGAGTGAAGCTGCAGACCTTCGCGGTGAATGTTACAGCTCATAAAGGCAGTGTGGACCCAAAGAGTGAGCAGCAGCAAGATTTATTGCAAAGAGTGAAAGAACAAGGCTTCCACACTATGGAAAGAGACCTCACCAGGTTGCCGCTGCTGGCTGGAACAGCCTGCTTTTATTCTCTTATCTGACCCCACCCACATCCTGCTGATGGGTCCATTTTACAGAGAGCTGATTGGTCCATTTTACAGACAGCTGATTGGTCCTTTTGGACAGGGTGCTGATTGGTGCATTTACAAACTTTTAGCTAGACACAGAGTGCTGATTGGTGCATTTACAATCCCTGAGCTAGACACAGAGTGCTGATTGATGCATTTACAATCTTCCAGCTAGACATAAAAGTTCTCCAAGTCCCCACCAGAATAGCTAGACACAGAGCACGGATTGGTGCGTTTACAAACCTTGAGCTAGACACAGGGTGCTGACTGGTGCATTTATAATCCTTCAGCTAGACACAAAAGTTCTCCAAGTCCCCACTAGATTAGCTAGACACAAAGCACTGATTGGTGACTTTACAAACCTTTAGCTAGACACAGAGTGCTGATTGGTGCATCCACAAACCCTGAGCTAGACACAGAGTGCTGATTGGTGTATATACAATCCTCCAGCTAGACATAAAAGTTCTCCAAGTCCCCACCAGACTCAGGAGCCCAGTTGGCTTTGCCTAGTGGATCCCACACCATGGCTGCGGGTGGAGATGCCCACCAATCCTTTGACATGTGCCTGCACTCCTCAGCCCTTGGGCAGTCTATAGGACCAGGCGCTGCAGAGCAGAGAGCAGCACCCTTCCGGGAGGCTCAGGTGGTGCGGGAGCCCACTGCGGTGGGCATGGCAGGCTGCAGGTCCCGAGCCCTGCCCTGCGGGGAGGCAGCTGAGGTCCAGTGAGAATTCCAGCGTGGCATGGGCAGGCCAGCAGTGCTGGGGGACCCGGCACTCCCTCCACAGCTGCTGGCCCAGGTGCTAAGCCCCTCACTGCCCAGGGCCCGTGGCACCAGCCACTCCCAGTGCAGGGCCCGCCAAGCCCATGCCCACCCAGAATTTGCACTGGCCTGCGAGCGCCACGTGCAGCCCCGGTTCCGCCCACACCTCTCCCTCCACACCACCCCGCAGAGGGAGCCTGCTCCAGCCTCTGCCAGCCCAGAGAGGGGCTCCCACAGTGCAGCGGCGGGCTGAAGGGCTCCTCAAACGTGGCCAGAGCAGACGCCGAGGCTGAGGACACGCTGAGAGCGAACAAGGGCCACCAGCACATTGTCACCTCTCAATGGGATCACACTGGCTTAGGATGGGCCCTATTCCCATGACTGCTATCCTCATAAGAGAACAGACACAGATATGCAGGGGGAAGACAGCCATGAGAAGACAGAGACAGTTATGCTGCCCCAAGCCGAGGGACATGAAGGAGTGCCAGCAACCATCAGAAACCAGGAAAGGCAAGAAAGTTTTCTTCCCTAGAGCCTTTGGAGAGAGCATGGCTCTGCTCACACCTTGATTTCAGACTTATAGCCTCCAGGACTTGAGAGATTTCTGTTGTTTTAAGCCATGATGTTTGTGGTGATTGGTTTCAGCAGCTCTAGGAAAGTGTTATAATAGTTCATGTCTTACATTTGTATTTCTTCAGATTTCACAGAGCTGTGAGCTCATGACTACTAATCAATAATTGATACTTCTTGACTAACAGGAAAATGGTCATGAGAGTCTGGGCAGCTGGCCTGTGCTGCCAAAAATGAGAGCTAGTCTTTCAATGGACCATTTTCAAGACACCTGTGAAGCACAAGAACCCTGTTAGTGATTTTCTAGTGCCATTCAAGTTCAAGAGGTGAGCAAGAGAAGTTTTATGGATTTGTTATTTGTTATTATTTGTAACAAAATATATTTGTTACATTAATATCTTTTCTATTCTAAAGCATCTTCTCTCAACTATGTGTCATCTTCTCTCACCTACATATTATTTATTTACTCCTCTTTTGAATGAGAGCTGATAGAATGGGATTATAAGCAGGGGCAAAATTTTGCCTTAAGAATCGTTTTGCTCTGAGTCTTTGATATGCTAATTTGATCATTAACTTCAATGACCATATATAGTTTTAAATTTTTCCATATTTATTTTATCATGGATTACTTTGAGTTGCATGGATTTTGAATTGCATATTTTGAGAAGCTGACCTAATTAATTATTCTTGCCTGTTTTAAAATATTTTTTTAATTGACACACAAAAATTGTACATATTTACAGGGTATGTAGTGATGTTTTAATACACATAATGTGTAGTGATTAGATCAGGATAATCAGCATTCCATCATCAGAAACATTTATCATTTCTTTGTGTTGGGAACATTCAACATCCTCCTTCTAGCTATTTGAAACTATGTAATATATTATTGTTAACTATAGTCATCCGACAGTGCTATAGAACAATAGAACCTCTTACTTCTATCTTGCCATGAGAGTCTTTGGACTGAAAGTCATGGAGAAAATAATTCATAGTGTCTTAAACCATAAGAAAACTATTTTCTCCTATAAGAACTTTATTAGGGGTCCCTAGGGTGGTTAATTCAGCCAGTCAGTGATGTCATCAAGCCTTACAGAATTTGTCTCTCTTTGTCTTTCTCAGTATGTTGTGTGCCTCTCCTCATGATTGCAATAGCATCAGCCATCACAACCATCTGCCCCAATGTCTACCAGACAAATATTCTTTTTCCCTGACATGTTTCTTTAGTTGGAGAGGCAACCCTTTTCCAAAAAACCTCCTGTCCAATTCCCCTTATACCTCATTGGCCAAAATTATGTCACACTTCCATGTTTAACCCAACCATTGGCAAGAGGAATTGGACCACCATGATTGGCTTAGATCATTTACAAATCATGATTTATTCTTTAGAACTGGGAAGGTAGCCTCCCAGCATGAATGAGTCACACTCCCATGATAGTGTGGAAGAGAAAATGCAATAAAACTGTGGTTGGTTTGTGTATCAGACACTGTTGGCTGGCCCCTCAGCAATCATCCACTCCTTCTTTCATACCAATAGAACCATGATTTTGTGCAGAATAGCAATGTGCTCAGCCCCCCATGTTTGAACCATGTTTAGCTAAGCCATTTCTAGCAACCTCATTCACTTTTCCCAGATATTTGCTTTGCTAGACTTTTGTATTGTGGGTGTATTGAACTGTGACTAGAACACAGTTCCAGTCAATCAGATATGAGTGATAGTCTTCTGGGTCATCTAAATAATATATCTCTGTATCTGTATCTAACTATATCTGCCTATCAGTCTATCTACACACACAGAAAGAGACACAGAGACAGAGAGATGCAGAGAGAGAGAGAGAGAGAGAGAATTAGCTTAATTAGCTTAAGCCACTTTCTCTCTCACCTACCCCCACCTCTACTCTCTTCTTTATGCCTTTGAATATGGCCATATTGCCAAGAGCTATGACAGCCACCCTGTAGTCATGAAGTAACCAGCACAAGAGCCAATTGCCAGCACACTGAGAATGACTGAGTGTTAGACAAAAAAAGCTTGGTTCATGGATGTCATCACTGAGCCACAGAATACTCTTTATATAACACCTATTCCCATCAGACAGAACATCTAGAGAATACAGAAAGCATGACTCTGGAACCCCAAATTCTAGAGTGGAGACACTGCCACAGCTGAATAATCCCCTGTCTCCCATCCCATCAAGAAAAAAGGAAAGAAAGAAAAATATTGATTGGAGGAAAGTATGTTAAAGATAGTCAGAAAAGCACTCACAAGGCAAGTTTGCCTGGAGTTTTCACTCATCCTACACCATTTGGAGATGCATGAGGGAGGTGCTCAGAGGTGCCTCTGTACTCCTTGTGTTGTAGGAAAGGACACACACTGTGCTTCTGTGCTGCAAAGCAGTATGTTGGTGACTCAGGGAAATCAGGGATGGGGAGAGGAGGCAAGTATTTCCCTGCAGGGATTCCCATGATAATCATTTTAACCAGATTTTGACTGCACAAAACTATGAGGTAGAAAGACATGACCCACCCGGGATTACTGGCACTGGTTCTGAACCCCAGGATGGTCCTGGCAATAAAACACTCTCTTGAGTACCTCCTTACACTCTTCCCCCAAATTCCCTCACAGTCTCCTACCAATTTGTGACCACAATTTTCTAAAGTGCAGGCAAAACACTGGACTTTGCAAGTATGCTTAGAAAAAAGGAAGTGAAATCAGTAATGAAATAAGCATCAGTAATGAAATAAGATGAGCTGGCAAAGCAAGCACATACTGGAGGCTGAACCACTGACAAAGAGGAACTTGACAAGGGTGTGGAATCAGCCTGCTCACTTTCCTCAAATTATTATCACGCCTTCATTCTTACCAATAGTACAAGAACCATATCATATGCCTTCCTCATGCATCTTCATCACGTATCATGTAAGTTTAAAACACTCTCTTTCATTTATTTGTGAATTATATCAGTCTAAGAAATATACGTATGATTCATGGCTTCTGAAATTTTAAAATCTGAGTTCAGGTCAAATGAAAGAGGACAAAGAGGAAGACTCTGGAATGAAGGATGAGGAAAAGAAAAAGAAGTACACTTTTTAACTAGAGGTCTCCATACAGGTTTCCTCATTTTACACCCTTCTCTGCTGAGGCAAAGAACAGAGAAATTAGTTTTGTGCCAGGATAGGAATCTGTATTTCTACATTTTTTTCTCCATTGCTTTTCTCTAAGGACTCATATTTTAATTAAATACAAATTTGTCAGACTGAAGGGTGGGAGAATTTTAATCATAAATTATTTGCCTGGTAGCACATTAAGAACACACCATGAAAGATATACATGCCTTGGAATACATAAAAGTATTGCCTTTCCTACCTTCTAGCTCTTTGATTGGTATCATCAGTGATATTGATTAGGTTCATAATAGATGATGGACTAAAAAATGCTTTAAAAGGCTTTGTAAGCAGGATTGTGTCATCCATCATTGGGCTTTCCAACCAAGAGATTATCAGGACTGACAAATATTCAGCCAAAAATGCTATCCAAAATCACCGAAGGTCTTATGAGTCCAGATCAATTCCCCCGCATCCTTAAGGAGTGGTAGAAGCAGAGGGAGTTGGGGAGGAAGGTCCCACAGATGCTCTAAGGCTTCAGGAAATTCCTCTGGCTCTGCCTTCCAGAGCTCCCTTCCCAGCCTTCTGGTTCTTGCTGGTTTGCATCTTGCATCCTCTCATGGCCATGTCATTGATTTCCATCTCTACAGTTCCCACAGATGGAAACTTCAGTTTGGACTGAACAGTGGACTCTCATCTGGTCAGACTTCCGGAGGTCCCATGGCTCTGTTTTTTCACAGTCAGTGAGCCAATCTCACCTACTCCATGTCCCCCAACTCCCCAAGTCCTGCTAGCTCAGGTCAAACCCTTTGAACTCAGTTGGGGATCAAACATGAGCAAAAATGAGTTTTGTCAGCTTTGCTTTGAAAGGTGAGCAAAGGGAAACAAATGGAGAATGAGCATAGATTTGGCTTGAATATATGGCCAAAAAACCTAATTCGGAAAATGTCTATGTCATACCTGGAAATAGCACTGTACCAGGAGTTAGAAGACCTCTAAATAGCTGTATGACCCTGATTAAAATAGCTCAGTTTTCTAAAGTCTATGGTCAAAAGATTTGCCTACTTAATCCATGTGGTTCCTTCCAGATCTAAGATTCCATGGTTTGATGAAGGGAATGGATCAGAAAAGTTGAGTATATAAACTAGTAACAAATGTTCTAGTAACAAATGTTCCTTTAAAAGCACAAGAGGACTGGGGAAGTCTAGAAGGGGACATCAAGCAAGCAAAAATTAAGATAGCCAAATTATCCTCCGTTCCCTCATCCCTCTCCTAGAGAAAACAACAGAGATGTAGTTCTAGGAATGCTCACTAACAACCCAGGAGAAACCAAAGGCATTTATTTACAGGATCACCAAAACCTAGCCATTTCCCCAGATCAGTGAATGTTAAATCATGATTAGGAAGGTAGATGTGTGGTATTGTAATCTGATTCTTTTCAAGTTCCAGAGGTGGTTAATTTTATGTGTCATCTTGACTGGGATAAGGGATACCCAGATAGGTATTTATTATTTACCCAGATAGGCATGGTAAAATATTTCTAGATGTGTCTTTGAGGGTGTTTGCAGAAGAGATTAGCATTTGAATCAGTAGCTTGAGTAAAGAAAATGACCCTTACTCAATATGGGCGAGCATCATCCAGTTCACTGAGGGCCCAAATAGAACAACAACAACAAAAAAGAAAGAAAGAAAAAAAAAAACAAGAAGGGTGAATTCACTCTGTTTCAGCTGGGACATCCATTGTCTCCTGCCCTTGCACACTAGCAATCCTGGTTCCCGGGCCTTCAAACTCAGACTGAATTACACTACCTGCTTTCGCGATTCTCCAGCCTGCAGACAGCAGATCATGGGACTTCTTGACTTCCATAACTGCTTGTGCTAATTCCTATAATAAATCCCCTCATATAAATACAGTTGACCCTTGAACAACACAGGTTTGAACTGTGCAAATCCTCTTACATGAAGATTTTCTTCCCCTTCTGCCACCCTTGAGGCAGCAAGACCACACCCTACCCTTCCTCAGCCTACTCAATGTGAAGACAACAAGGATGAAGACCTTTATAATGATCCAATTCCATTTAGTAATAGTAAATGCATTTCCTCTTTTTTTATGATTCTTTAACATTTTGCTTCCTCTGGCTTATTTTAAGAATACAGTATCTAATACATATAACATACAAAATACATGTTAATCAACTGTTTGTTGTTGGTAAGGCTTCCAGTCAACAGTAGGTTATCAGTAGCTAAGTTTTGAGGCATCAAAAGTTACATGTGGATGCTCAGGGGTTGGCACCCCCAACTCCAGCATCGTTCAAGGGTCAACTGTATGTGAATGTGTACATACACACACACACACACACACACACAAACACACACAATGTCCTATTAGCACTTTTGTTCTAGAGAACCCTACCTCATACAGAATTTATTACAGAAGAATTTTCATCCGATATGGAATAAGTCTGAATATTAACTTTTAAAGGGTCCAAACTTAAAGTATATACAATGAAATAAACAAAACCCCCTGAGTTATATTCAAATACAGTACAGAATATATATTTTGTCACAATTTAATCATGTATTCAATAGAATAAAGAAGCACAGCAAACACAAATGCTGAGATTTAGCCTGCTAAAGTAAGGAAGACATTCAGAAAGTAAGACTTACCCCCAACAAACCCTGGCCTCCACTTCCCTTGCTTACACATCCAATTTCTGCTGCTCTTCAACAGTTTTCATTGCCCAAAAACCTTATTCTTAGCTGTTTATCAACCAGGCTTTCTATAGATAATGCCTTTTATCTAATAGTGCTGTTTATCAACCAGGCTCTCTATAGATAATGCCTTTTATCTAATAGTGGTTTAAGGTGTTTCTTTTCCCAGGTGTATTTTATATATAAGTGGAAGCTTTAAACAATCAGCATCAGGTTTAATGAACTAATTAGATGAGGGAGGTAGAAAGGTAGAAACTAGGAAAGGTTTTTGGGGTTTTTTGTTTGTTTGTTTGTTTTTTGGAAAATTCTCAATTGGCCAGCTCCCTTTGTCAAAGTCCAAGGGAAAGAGAGTTGCAAACAGATATCAAGGTATTTAAACCAAAAACTGTCACCTGCTGAACTTTTATATTTCTTTGACTTGAAAGTAACAAAAATATTGGACTTTGCTGGCTCATGATATTCAAGAAAGGAAAGAAGAGTACGACATGGGAAGAGCAGGTACATTGTTGAACTTCTGAAATTCCTAGAATCGGGACTCAAACACTCACAAATACACTCCGTTCTTTGTTCCTGCCTCTCGGCCTGTCAGCTTCATTCTCTCCCAGCAGATTGGCAATCTTTAAGTGAGACGATACATGGCCCTTGACAGTTGCTAATTAAGTCTGTGAGACATCCTGCAGACTTAACCTCTAGAAAGGGATTGCACTCAATCTCTTTCTAGTTCCCTGTCCACCAAAGGAAAGGACTCATTAGCCAAGCTTGAATCGGCCATTGGACAAATCACCTGGGGCCAGAGGAATAGCCACCAGGATTGGGCATTTTAAGGGTGGACTTGTCAGGTGGGAACTTGAAATAGAGACATGAAAGGTACTCAAGTGTTTGTTCCTATGTTAACTATGAGAAGAGATAAGGGAAGAGGGAGTTCTTAGCAAAGGATCCTGGCATTTAATCCTAGATGCCAGATACCCTCTGCATCTGGACACAGCACAGTGCTGCTTTACCCTCAATGTCTCACATTGGCAGAAAATCCTCACTCCTTCAATATGGAACACTACAATGGCTTCAGCTCATTGGGGACCCTAAAAAAACAGTAGCTTTCTTGGATAGAACCATTATAATTTAGAGGTAGCAGCAAGCCAATATTGAGTAAACACTCAAACAGGGGGAAAGGATTTGGTAGATATACCATACACTGATCCCCACTGGACCACACCCAACAGACATTCTCTGGGAACTCTCAGAAATATTGTGGGGTGGGGAAAGGAAGAGTTGCTGGAGACTAGAGTGTCTGCAATAGTAGTTAGATGCTGCAGCCAGCAATCTAAGAATTATTGCAGTTAGTGTATGACACAACGTATGGGGCTAAGAGCTGGGGTTCTGGAGTTTGACTTTCTGGGTTTGAATTATTTCTCTACTACTTCCTAGCTGTGGGACCCTGCACTCCTAGTGCCTCTGTGCCTCAGTTTTCTCATCTGTAAAATGGGAATAATAGCAGTACTTACCTCACAGTGCTGTTCTGAGGACAACATAGGTATATATATATATATATATATATGTTATATATATTATATATATTTATGTATGTGTGTGTGTGTGTATAAGAACTTTAAAAACTTCATTACCAGAGAGGAAAGATCTTCTAACACTAAAACATGTCCAGATCCAAAGAAATGACTCTCTAGTGGTAAAATTGCAGATATTAAGAAGGATATTTCAGGACAGAGAGTTATGCCAAAAACCCATCAATCTACCCATCACATAGACACCTAACACTCTAATTTTGGGTTTCTGTGCCAGGCAGGAAGGGGCTGTTTTCATCATTATTCTCCTACCATATCTCTAAGGGTCTGCTCTCAAGCAGCTTTACGATGGCTTAGGCATTCCTAGGTCCAAGTCATAAATCAGACCCCCAGTTTTTGCCCCCTGATTCTAGTCTCTGAAACCTGGAACTTTAGAGTCCCTACTAATTACTGGTCAGGGAAGAAAAGGGAGATAAATCCTGAGAGAACTGAGGAATATCTCACCAGGGGCCCATTGAAGGAGATAAGAAATAAATGAGAAAAGTGTGTATCTGCACATCCTGGTGTAATGGTCTAGCCTGTCTCAGAGACAAATCATAACACCTAGCTGACCTCTAGGACGAGGTCGAGGCAAACACATTCATCCTTGACCACCTACCATGGCTCTGAAGTACAAGGGAGGCAGAAGACAACCAGGTTAATCCAGGGAAGCTAAGACCAAAGGGTGGCAACAGCAGGCAGTCTCTACACGAAATCAGAGAAGTGTCAACTCAGACACAAAATGGAAAAGTGGACTCCTTTGAACTGTCGACTGAAGACAACCATTGGTTGTGAGTGCAATGAGGGGTTTGGGCTTTTTTTTTTTTTTCCTCTTTAAAGGAAGTTGCTAAACTTGTTACTGGAAAGAGTTTGATTCCTTAGATTGTTCCATATGCCCAAATCTGACAGTTACACTGGCACACTTTGATTCCCCATTTCAAAACCGTGTGTGGAGACAAAACTGAGCGACTTCCATGTCACATCCTGTTCTCTCAACCGAGCTTTGACATTTGCAGAGGACTCTTCCAAGGGAATAAACTAAGTGCAGATAGAATTCAGTCTTTTCCCTTTAAGCCATCTCTTGCTGTAACATATTCTTCATCAAAGATGCACTAGAAAACACTGTCTAGTGCGTAAAGAAGGTGTAATTTTTCAGTTTCTCACTGAGACGCAGGTTGGCAAATAGGTTAATTTTAACTTCGCAGATTGCAAGGTGTGTGAATAGAACAGCTATATCAAGAACAAAATAGAGCTGAGAAGAAAGAACTGCTCTGAGCCACCAAGCTGTTTCATCCCTAAGGTCATAGAGGGCATCAGGGGCCACCACGTTAACTACTGAAACAGCACTGGATTGAGGAGCCTCAACAATATATGCCCTTTTCATTCTTATCAAGAATAGAGAAGTGTGTGGAACACAAAAGGAAAAAAAAGGACACCTAAAATTGTCATAGATAATAATTATAGCTAACATTTATTGAGTGTTTATTACATGCCAAGCAGTTGGCTAAGAATATGACATGCATGATCTCATTGAATCCATACAACTCTATGAGAAAGGGACAATTTCAGTCTCCTTTCATAGATGGGGAAGCTAGGGCTCAGAGAAATTAAATAATTGCTTGGAATCACATAGCTGTGGATGGTGGAGGTAAGATTTGTACCTAGGTCTGTCTGACTTCCAAACTGGTACCCCGTTTCTCTATTCTGGCTTGTGCCACAATCCCAGTGACAAGAAAAGATCATTTACTACCAGCCCCTATTTTCCCAGGGTTCCTCGCACAGTTTGTGGATTATACAGCCTCTCACTGCTTTCTTCCAAGCACCCTTTGTTTGATACTCCATCAGAGGAGTAATGAGCAGGGACTTAGGGCAAGGGAAAGAGGATACACAGAGCGATTGATTGGACGCACGTTGGCATCAAAACCATCAAGGAAGTAATTAAAACGAATATATAGAGTGAGATTTCAGGATTATCTGCATGTTTCAGTTATCAAAAGCATTCACTGTTCTTCATAAACCTACACAATCAGGTTGGCTCCAAAGCTGTTTTGTTTGCTTTGTCCTTTTCCCAACCTCATTAGCCTAGACAAAGACTTCACTTCTGATTTTAGATTAACAAAGTCAATCTGTATGAAACATAACTGGTTCTACAAGTCATACAGCAGCAAGGTCCCGCCCTTAGATTAAATACAATTTAAGGCCAGTAATGAACAAGATCATTAAGTCATTTTAAGGCCTCTTACTCCTACTGTCTACCAAACCAGGGTGTGTTTATTTATTTTCAAATGCCAGAAAAGTCCAAAGAAGCAAATCATGCTCACCTTAATAATGAGTGAGTCTTAAAGGGTTTAGCTTACAAATGACTTTGATTCATAGTTATGTCATTCCCTGGATATAGACCTAATGTTAGAAAATACACACAAACACATACTCAAACCAGTGTTTTGAATGATAAAATATTTAATTAAGTAAATGCTTTGTTTAAAATGTTAAATGCTTTGTTTAAAACTGAGTAATAGCCTTGAGATACTAAATAGCTGCCTTGGGAGGTGAAGACAGAATGCTATTCTTGTTTGATTTAGGGGCAAAGCAGCCAAAGGTAGGGCAGCATGGGGTGCTGAAGCTTTGCAAACTTCAACTTTGAAATAAATATATCTCTTTGGATGAAGTCACAGGTATTCCAATGCCTTGGAAAAGAAGGGCTCCCTTTCAAATATTTTTGAGAAAATTCATTCCTTGAATAAAGTATATCTATTTCTATAGATCACAACAGCTATTAATTGATAAATGGACACTGGGCAGAAACTGTTGATTAAAACCCGTGTTCTCCACCTCTTCCTGGGAGCACAGGTAGACTGTATTTCCCAACCTCCTTCTGCAGTTAGATGTTGCCATGTGGCCAGTGAAATGTGAACAGAAATGATGGGTGCCACTCCCAGGTCTGGCCCATACAACCCTCCCATGTATGCCCCCTTGACCCTTTTCTCCTACATGCTGTGCAAACTTGGAAGCCATATGTTGAATATGGCACAGTCTCCATTGGCCTGAGCCTCTCAATGACTTCATGAAAGAGGCCACTCCGCTGACCTGTTCACTTGCCCAGTATCATCATGTGAGCTAGAAATAAACTTCTGTTGTGTTTTAGCCATAATATATGTTGGGGTCTCTTCTTATGATAGTTACCCTTCCCTAACTAATACAGACACATTTTTCAGTTAAAAATCAGCTCCAGAATTATTTAAATCATTTCAATCTTGACTGATCTCCTAGGCATTACTCAGGGGAAGTACTAACCATCCATAAATAAAACCCTGTAATTATTTCTCTAGAAGCACAGCCACATAGAGTTGCCCATGTGAGAAGCAGCTTGACTGCAAACTGACAACCTTAAATCAGAACATCTGCCCTGAGATTTTTCACTTAAGATTCATTTTGAAACCATGGTAGGTTTTCTCTGTCAAGGGTGCCTTGACGCAGGTGAAGCATCTTTCCCCATTCACAGGCCAAGAGTTACTAATGATGTCTTCATTTCAGCCTCTCTGGAAAATGAGTATCTATCTCTTTGAAGTGGCTCACAGGAACCTCACAAGTGAGTTTCTGATATGCTATATAGTGATCATTTAAGTAAAATTATTAAACTTTATATGCACAAATTGTGCATCAATTCCTATGTCAATTGTAGGTATAGAAGGAATTTTCAATGTTTTGAACAATGTGCGGACCAACTAGAAAACAATGTGCATACAACCAGTGGAGAGTAAGTGCTGTTTTCTTTACTATTCCATACAATTACTCTGAAGTATTTTTTAAAAGTGGTTTCAAAACTGTTTTTAAATTATTTATTTTTTTAAATCTGCATAAACAACATGTATAATTTATTTGTTGAAACATGCGAATTATTTTTCTACATAGAAGAATGCCAACCCTTCCTTCCTTCCCTATTACTGAAGAGCTGGCATTTTAAGGAAGTTATTTGGTTCCTTCATTTCTGCCTTCATAGTTTGCTGGAACAGGAACTCTGAATAGGGGGCAGAGCAAAGGCCAGTCCTAGAAACTGGAGAGAAAGATTAGGGAGAAGATAGTAGAGAAGATGTGAGGGAGAGGAAAAGAATCTGAGCTTAAAAACAAAGGAAAGGAAGTACTATGCTCAGAAAACCAGGGAACATGGAGTTGAGAGCAGGGGAACTGGAGAGTGACAAGCAGTTGGTTATGCAGTGACTGATGGGAGGGTGGTCAGTGTACGACCCCCTCACAGGCTGCTTGAACCAGCTCAGTAATACAATCAAGGTATTGAGATTTAATTTACCTACAAATTTCAGAGTACATCTACTTTTAATTCTCACATCACAATGGCTCTCCCTACAAATCAAGATATCAGCTTCCCTGCCCAACCACTCCAAAAGGCTCCCCTACATTGCTTGTAGGAGCCTCCAAAGGAGTAAGTCCTCTGTGCTTAAAAAGAACTGTCTGCTGAGGCAGGAGAATCACCTGGGCCCAGGAGGCATCGAGATGGCACCACTGCATGTCCACCTGGACGACAATGTGTGACCCTGTCTCGAACAAACAAACAAACAAACACAACTATCCACTGGTTACTAGTCAGTGTCTTCTATAGTTGATGCCCACTTCCCTACTAGAAGAAGCTTCTTGGTGGTCACTATTAGCACACCCTTTATGATCTCTATCACTAACCAACTCACAAGGGAAAGCTGGGATGCTGATGGCTACGGTAAAATGAAAAAGCCAAATGAATGGCCTGGGTCTGGATATCCACCTGTCCTCTCATCCAGATTCTGCTCATGTGAAGCACTGGCCAAATCAAGTGATTCTTTGGTGGTATGTTATCTCCACTTTTCGGTTGTTCCTCCACTTCTTCTAATCTCAATTTCTTTGGACACATGTCTTGTATTAGTCTGTTCTCATGCTGCTAATAAAGACATACCCAAGACTGGGTAATTTGTAAAGAAAAAGGTTTAATTGACTCACAGTTCTGCATGGCTACGAAAGCTTCAGGAAACTAACAATCATGGAGAAAGAGAAAGCAAACACGTCTTTCTTCACATGGAGGCAGCAAGAAGTGCTAAGCAAACAGGGGGAAAGCTTACAGAACTATGAGATCTCATAAGAACTCACTCACTATCACGAGAATAGCATTAGGGTAAACATCTCCATTATTAAATTACCTCCCACTGGATCCTTCCCATGACACGTGGGGATTTTGAGAACTAAAATTCAAGATGACATTTGGGTGGGGACACAGCCAAACCATATCATGTCTTCAAGGCAAAATAAATCTGATCTCAAAATGGATTCTTGTTTTGGTTTTTGAGGTCTGTCAATAATTTGTACCATCTAAGGGCATCGGGAGCAGCTATTTTGACCATAACCACATGGCTCCAGCTTTCCAAATTATCTGTATCTTCAGCGTAACTTTTTTTACATTTGTTTTATGGAATTTTTGTGAGTCTATTGGTATCTTTATTTTAGCAACAAAAATTTCTCCAAGGAACATCATTTTGGCCTCCCCCTCAGCTTTTTCCTAATAGTTGAAATTGTGAGTTTAAAATATAAATAGAATGATCTGTTCAACTTTATAATGCTGCAAAGAAATATCAGTAACTGTTTAGTCAGCCATGCAATTTATATAGACAAATTAGTCTGGACCCAGAGTCTCAATATCTCAACCTCCTTCTTCTCCTTCCTTTCTCCATTCCACCCCCCAAAAAAAACTTCAGAAGAAAAAAGTAGTAAATAACATATGCTATAGATAGATAGATAGATAGATAGATAGATAGATAGATAGATAGATAGATAATCATTAGGAAAATAAGGTTATGCTTAAGCTTGAATTTCAACCAAACTGGGCATAAGATGTGAAGAAGACCCTCAACTCTTTGAGGTTATTATAATAAAGAAGTAACAATTGAGATTATTAACAGTAATTCGTGTGATCAGGAGAGAATTTAAATGGAAGCAATGGAACAGCCATAATTACTGTCATTGGACTGAAACTCACATAAGAATATGCAGCCTCTTTCTCTCTCTTTCTCTTTGTCTTTCTGTTTAGAGACATGTTCTTCTTTAGAACAACACACATGATCCTCATCTCTTTCTTGCAAAGGGTAGCAGTAGGAGGTGGTGACTGAGAAGTTTACACAAGACCAGCAGATCTTTTGCATTCATTCCAGTCCTTCAACTGGATCCTTGTGCAGGCTGGTGTTACTCTGGCCATACAGTGATAAATAATGTCTCTTCCAATAGAGCATACCCTGGGAAAGCCTTTGAATGACAGAAAGGAGTAAATGAGACAAAAGAGGGAAGAAGGCCGGCTGTGAGGTGGGGCAGAGGGTTGAGGGTGGAGACGTTATTGTAGAAGCAAATGGGTTGCAGTATTAATCTGCATTTTTCTGTACCTAATTTCATTTTTCATACTAGTCCTTAAGTATGTGGAAAAATCACACACTTTGGGTTAACAGACTCATTTTGGAGGTGGCTCAAAGTCTATCCCTCAACTTTGGGGGTCCTTATTTGCACCAGTTATAAATCAAGAACAATTCCTTATGATTTTTTTAGGGACACACTGGGAGTTTGAGATGCTAACATGTTGGTCGTTATATATTTCAGTTTTGTATTGTCAGGATAGGCTGGATATGCCAAAGTTAATAACAACAAAAACTGAACTAAACTAAAATATCTGTGACATAAATAACACAAGTTGGTTATCTCACACAAAGTCCACGGCAGATAGGAGCCCTGTCCAGGGCAGCTGCCCTCCAAGTCTCAGGGTAGTAATTCCTGCCACTTAGATCCTGAGACTTCACCATCTCAAGGCACACTCCTTTATGACTCTGGTGGTAAAGGAGGAAAGAACCTGGAGAGACCAGTGGCACTGTCACTCACCACCTTGGCCATAACTTGTCATATGATGTCTCCCAAATGCAAGGAGGGCAAGGAAGGAAGGTCCCAGAGAAATTGAGAAGTAAAAGTCTCTTTCACAGAGTTATGTCAGGAATACAGAAAGTATATTTTTAAATGATACAAAATATGAAAAACATAGTTAATAGCTTAGGAAATTATCAGTATGCTCACAAGTACCTAAAAAACAGAATCTTTATGCCCAAGATACAGCTACATGCTAAGGGAGCTGTATTAGTCCATTTTCACACTGCTATAAGGAAATACCCAAGACTGGGTAATTTACAAAGGAAAGAGGTTTATTTGACTCACAGTTCTGCATGGCTGGGGAAGCCTCAGGAAACTTACAATCATGGCAGAAAGCAAAGAAGAAGCAAGGACCTTCTCCACATGGCGGCAGGAGAGAGAGAGAAGCAAGAGTGCAGGAGAGAGAGAAGCAAGAGTGCAGGAAAAACTACATTTACAAAACCGTCAGATCTGATGAGAATTCACTCACTATCATGAGAACAGCATGGGGGAAACAGGCCCCATAATCCAATCACTCCCCTCCTTCAATGCATAGGGATTACAGGTCCCTGCCTCAACACATAGGGATTACAATTTGAGATGAGATTTGGGTGGGGACACAGAGCCAAACCATATCAGGAGCTGAAGACAATTCTAATAATAGTCCCTTATTTCAAGGAGCTTTCACTCTTCTGGTGGTGACAAGATATATGCTTCAAAGAATCAAGGCAGCTGGAAGTAGTGAAAAGAGCACTCTATTAGGAACCAGAGTTCTTAGATTCTAGTACCAGCTCTGACACTTACTAGTTGTATCAACATGGACAAGCACTTTAGCCATTCTCAAGTTCCTCACCTGAAAGCCATCTATATGAGCATTTATTTTATCCACCTTCCAGGGCTGCAGCAAGGGCCAGATGAGATGACAGACATACTTGCCTGAGCACTGTAAAGGATAAAGTGTTTGTCACATGTAAGCTATAACTAGAGAATACAGAATATAATGGCAATAGTGCTCAATCTATTTCTTAAGCACCTACTCTTTTATAAACACTAGGCTTTACATAGGATTTCTCTTTTTGCAATTTCATTGTGGATTTTAACAGGAAGGGAGAAGAAAGAAATTCTATTGCACACGTGGAGCAAAGTTTGAAACAGAGGGGCTGGATTCCTACGAGTTTAAGACAAAAAGAATGTAGGTCTGAGTTGCACAAATGGTTTCTAAGAACTATGTGGAAGAAACCTGAGTGGTTGAAGGAGGGGCCTGTTGATGGAGAAATTTTGAAGGCAGGCTGACAAGAATGGTCTAGATCTAGGGGTTCAGAAGAAGCCTCAGTCAGTTCTTGGATAGGAAAGTGACATGACAAAAATGCTGTTTAACAAGATTAATTGGGCACAATATTAAGGGTGGCTTAGAGTAGAGAGAGGCTAGGAGCAAAGACCACATACAATTATGTTTTAAATGGAGCTAGGGAGTGGGGAGGAAGAAAACTTGGCTATGAAGACAAAAATTAATGCTGTGCCAATGGTTAGTTAGAGAAGGGGGATAATGGAAAGAGGATAGTCAAAGATGTTCCCAAGTTGGAATCTGGAAGGTAACAAAAGCTACTTTGCACCTTTGATCATATAAAGATGGCAACTTAAATATTTTGACACATGGAAATTATGTGATTACTTAATAATAAAATGAGAGCTAATAACAAATTGTTCATTTAAATCCATTTGAAATGGCTACATGAGTTCTCATAAGAAAAGTGGGGGTCTAAGTGAGGTTTGAGAAGTATAGATCATACCCCTGCTTCACCCCCTTTGATGGCCATCTCCTCATTACCTCTGAATAATCCAGTCACAAGCATAACACTCAAGGCCTTGGAGAGTCTGGCCATAGGACACCTTTTGAACCTTTAACTCACCACATCCTCCCATACGCCTTCATGTTTTCCACACCAAAAATGCTTCAGGCATCTGCAAGCAGGCCAGGTACTTTCTCACCTTCATACCTTTGTTTCTTTAGTCTCTCTGCACGGAATGTTCTTTCCCTCTGCTCTGTGAAGGAACTTGCCATGCTTTACCATGTGCCTCAACATAACTTTGTGCTTCTAGCATGCAACTTGATTTATTTGATTTGGGGCTGTGACTAACTGAATAGATGTTCCTCTATCTCCAGGGTGAACAGCTCATCCAGATTTGACTGGCACCGTCACCATTGAAAACTGAAAAAATCATGTCCTAGGAAATCCATCAGTCCCATTCAAACTTGGATGGTTGGTCACCCTATACTTCCTTGCTATATATCACAAGCCCAAGGACAGAGAGAACATCCTAGTCTTCTTGAAACTTACACATTGCTGAGCATATTAACCTGAACACAATAGTATGTACTCATGCTATATGTAAGAGGTGTTTCTCCAATAACTTTATATGTATTATTTCAATCACCACAGCCACCTAAGAAAGGTATTGTTATTCTATTTTACAAATGAGGAAACTGAGGATCAGAGAAGGTATGTTGTCTATGCAGCATGTTTGGAAAATGGCAGGGCTGGAATTGGAACTTAGGAGGTCTGATATCTGAGTGTATTCAATGGGGGCTCAGACAAGGAGTTGCAGTAAGACATAGACAGATGTTTCCCATGTTTGTCCTCAAGCCAAATTCTATTTCTCTTAATAAAGGAATGTTTGTTCTACATTCCAGTTGTGGCAATGACTAGTTAATAAGTGCTCGGTAAATGCTCATTGAAATGAGACTAATTGATTGATAGGTGCCTAATGTGAAGAATAAGAAAAATGGATCAAGGGTAAGGGAATCATAAAGGAGAACTATTAACTGATTTTCAACATTGCAAGGGAGAAAGAAGGATGGGAATGATGCTTCTAGTTAGCGCTTAAGGTAAAATTCCATCTAGTCTGACTGCTCTCCCAAGTCTCACCTCTTTTCAAGCAGATACAAACTAGGCCCTTTTTTCATCACTTTCTCAGAACATTTCCAAGTATTACTTCTCATTATTCTTATATTATTCCATTTGCATTTTAAGCATACAGTGTAAAGGCTGGAAAACAATGAAACATGCAAATAAGGAAGCTGAAAGTGTTCTTTGAAAAGTTAAGTGATGAAAAGTAATGGCACTGCAATTCTTTAAATGCAATACATTATCTCTTAAATCAACTTTCTGTGCTTTTCCTACCTTCCCCTGCTTTTGTTACACTGTGCTTTTAAATTAAAAAAAAATCCACAATAGTATTTTTGCAGGGAAAAGTAACTTTTAGAGATTGAATTATTTGTTTTTAATCTTCTAAGCATAATACCCTTTTTCAAAAAGAAAAGTTTAATTTGAGTAGATAATTCTATGACAATTCTCTATCATTGCTATTTAAGATAGATTATATAAAACTGATGTATATCACACTGAATATTCTTACATTTTGAACTATAATGGCAATCAAAGGTTTTCTCTCTTTCCAGGTGAGGGCTAATGACCTGAATTCCACTAAAGAATGTTTGTAACCAATTGGATCATCACATGGCCATTCAGAGTTTCATTGTGAGGAGTTGCAGTTTATCACTTCTGTTTCTATAAAATAAGCTTTTAATTGTTATCTTTAATAATTGTCAAGCATTTAGAAGACAAGGAAATATTTCTACTTTATTTTCCTGCTTTTTAAATTGTCCAAGATAGCCCTCCACATGGATCAGTTCAGGAAAAAATGTATCTACATAATGACAATGGGGACCATAGCCACTGAATAATGGATGCTTCCAGGATACATTGGGTATCTATTTTTAAATACATTAGAAAGATCTCTGCAGCCACAGATTGTCTTACATAAGCCATGCCTCAATCTCTTCAATATAAGTCCTGGGCTCCCACCCTTGACTTTGACTTCTGAGCCCTGGTCAGACTCATTGTAGATTCTGGTTCTGTCTATGCTGCCCCTAGATAGATAATCTTGGATAGCATCGGGCTCTAGGCAACATATCTTCTGTGTCAGAAAAAAATTTACCTTAGCTAGGAAATTATAAGTACAGGTTTAGGGTAAGCCAGGAAGTAGGTGAAGCTTTTCTCTTGCTCTGTCTTTAGGGTCTTACAGTCTCCTCATTCTGCAGTTTTTCCCACACCAAGCCTTCTTTCTCAGTGCCCTGGAAGGTTCCTGCTACTTCTCCTACCTTCACAAGCTACTATCCCAGGTTTTCACCATCTTTTCCTCCCAGAAGTATTTGCATTTTAATCCAAAAAGGGCCCCCTACCCAATTAAACAGCTTTATTATTTTTAATTATGAAATCAATACATATTTGTCTTAGTCCATTTTGTGTTGCTATAAAGGAATACTCAAGGCTGGGTAATCTAGAAAGAAAGAGGTTTAGTTGGCTCATGGTTCTGTAGGCTGTACAAAAAGCATGGTACCAGCATCAGCTTCTGGTGAGGGACTCCAACTGCTTCCACTCATGGTGGAAGGTGAAAGGAATCCAGTGTGTGTAGAGATCAGATGGCGAGAGAAGAAACAAGAGGTCAGGGAGAGGTGCCAGCTTCTTTTTAACAACCAGTTTTCATGGGAACTGATAAAGTGAGAACTCACTCACCCCCAAGGGAGGGCATTACATTAGTGTATTCATGAAGGATCTGCCCGTGATAACCCAAACACTTTCCACTAGGTCACACCTCCTAACACCACCACACTGGGGATTAAATTTCAACACAAGATTTGTTGGGGACAAACATCCAACCCACAGAAATACTTGTTTCATAAAATTTGGAAAATTATAAAGAAGAAAATTAAAATTACTTATTCCACCACCTAGAGATAGGATGTGTTCTAAATTATTTTCTAAGCTTACCGGCATATACAAGTGACCATATATACATACTCTACTATAACCTGCTTTTCCACTGTCCTATTGAGTTAATAAGGGCACTCAAAGCTCTTTTTTAAAGTGCCTTAATAGGCCGGGTGCTGTGGCTCACGCCTGTAATCCCAGCATTTTGGGAGGCTGAGGCAGGCAGATCACTTGAAGTCAGGAGCTTGAGACCAGCCTGGGCAACATGGTGAAACCCTGTCTCTACTAAAAATACAAAAATTAGCCAGGCATGGTGGTGGGCATCTGTAATCCCAGCTACTCAGGGAGGCTGAGGCAGGAGAATCGCTTGAACCCAGGAGGCAGAGGTTGCAGTGAGCCGAGATTGCGCCACTGCACTCCAACCTGGGTGACAGAGTGAGACTCCATCTCAAAAATAAATAAATCAAATAAAGTGCCTTAATACATTCTAGCAGAATGTGAATCTAACATTATGTCTTTTCCTGATAGAAAAAGATCTGCTACATGCTCTCTTTCTCCACACCCCAACACCACTAACATTTGGCCAGAATAATGTAGAGAAAACTCTTCATTCAGTAAGTAAATCACTGTTTACTCTACACACACAATTCAGAACAATTCACTAAATGTGGCAAATCTAACTGTCCCCCTGCACTGGGCTCCCCAAGGGCAGATATCAGGTCCTATTGTTTTCCTTTGTGCTGCTGGGTGCTCAAAGCACAGCCTTTATGGATTCACTGAGTGGGTCCTTGCAAGCTGAACATTGGTGTATTTCAACTGTAAGGAAACTGTTTTCTTTTCCTTGACTATTTCTTCTTCATGTTCTCTGTTCTTTTGTTCGGAACATGTTGGACCTCTTGGATTGGTTCTTTTATCTCATGTGTTTTCATATATTTCCATTTCTTTTTATTATGACTTTACATTCCTGGAACGTTCCTCTACTTCACTTTCTAGCTCTTGCACTAAATGTTTTTATAGGCAATAATATTTTTATTCTTTAGAGCTCTTACTTTTCTGTTGCTTTTATGTAATATTTTCTTGAATCTCTCTGAGTGTTTTTTAAAATTTTATCCTGTTTATAAAGATCTTGGTTTCCTTTAAATTTAGGGATTATTTTTTCTGTTTATCTTGATCTTTCTTTTTCATGGTGTTAGTTTTCTTTGTATTCCTTCGCTGTCCTATCACACTTAAGAAAAGGGGATTAAGAGGCTGCTGAGGGTTTCACTGCTGCTGCATAAGCCAATCTATTTCTTGGAAGAGTTCTCCCCTAAATTGGAAACCTAATAGATTTATTAAGCTATGTGTCCATGGATAAAACATAAATTAGCAAGCTTCATGGATTAGTCCATTTTGTATTGCTATAAAGAAATACCCAAGGCTGGGTAATTTATAAAGAGAAGAGGTTTATTTGGCTAACAGTTCTGTAGGCTGCACAAGGAGCACACCAGCATCTCCTCTGGTCAAGACCTTGGGAAGCTTACAATCATGGCAGAAGACAAAGAGGGAGAGGGCACATCACATAACAAGAAAGGGAGCAAGAGAGAGGAGGATGTGCCAGGCTCTTTTTAATAACCAGGTCTTATGTGAACTGATAATGTGAGAACTCACTTATCACTAAGTGGATGACACCAAAACATTCATGAGAGATCTGCCCCATGACCCAGTACCTTCTACTAGGCCCCATTTCCAACACTGGGGATCATATTTGAACATGAGATTTGGAGGGGACAAACATCTCAACTATATCACTTCATTTAGGAAGTGAGGGTACGAAGCCCACTCGGAGGCTAAAGACACTACCACTACCCAAACTCCCAAACAAAGAATAAGAAGGTCTTCCCTCCAGGGCACCAGTACCCACACCAACTGTCCGAACTGTCCTACAAGGGTTTGTTCAATTATTTAAGAGATGAGGTCTCAGAATATCTTTCTGGGAATAAATGGCCCTTTAGGTCGCTAGTGATAAAAACCAATTCACACTAGTTTAGGCAAAAAATAAAAATAAAAAAAAAAGCCAACATTATTAGCATAGGTGCACAATCTCATTTCAGTTCTGATATCCAAAGAGCTCTGAAAACCAAATGTTTTTTTCCAAGCTTGGGGCTGACTCTTTAGGTGGCAAACCTGACCTGAATTGATTGCAGCTATTACGATCTTGGTTCATCTTAGTGTGAATAGCCAGAGGCTTCACTGTAGAAATATGAAAGGCTCTGATTGTGAGGTGTTATCCCAGATCTTTCTAGGGTATTATAATACGTAAAATGTATATTCCTCCAAAACACCTTTCTTTCAAAGGGTTATCTCAAAACAAAAAAATTGGCTACTCAAAAGGTAAACTGAAAAAAAACAAAAAACCTGATTTCCATTTTTAATAGTTGTATTTTAGCAGTAATTTTGTTGTTGAAGGTTTTGTTGTTTGGTTTTGGATTTTTTTTTTTCAATTTATACCTATAAAGGTTTTTGGGTTTTTTTTTTAAGTCTTAAGACTGAGTACAGTAAAATTATTGGTAATCCGTTAATCTACTTTGTCACTTTGAGCTGACTGTATGTTGAGTTTTCTTGCCCCCCTCCTAATTTTTTTTAGGCCTGGATCAGTTCTTTAAAGAACTGACTCTATGTCTTCTGACATATGTATAATGGTGAGATAAATTAACTTAAAATCTATAGTGAAAGATCATGGTGAAAAAAATATGATAATAAAACTTTCATTTAGAAATGGCTTCTCACCCAGAGCCATTCATATCAGCTACATATAATTCACTAGTTATCGTAGCTGGTCAGAATCATATTTCCAGTTGCATGTCGAGTCATAAAGCAGAAATCCGATTAGCCTCTCTCTTAACAGAGCCCAAAGCTATTAATAATAAATCCAAGAGACATAGTTTAATTTAAAAAAAAACTAGAAACTATTGTCAGACAGAAATCACCTAATAAAAAAGTAATTTATAATGTACACCCTAATTAATAATTTACCTCCTAGGGTGAAAAAATATCAAGAGTAATTACAATTAGAACACACTATTTCTTTTTTAACAATAATAGGATAATACTCAGAGGCTAGGGGAATATCAAGTAACAAATTCAACTGCTGCTATCATTCCTTTCTGTCAAAACTTATGCTTAATTTTTAATGCTTTTTTTTTAAACACAGAGGTTCCTTTGCCTCAGCTCACAGTCCGCTACACTGGTCATTGTGACTTCATAAGTGTTAAAAACTTCTAAACATAGTCTGGTATAATTCTATCTAAAAGAGATATCCACTAATTTAAAAGAATTTGAGAAACAAGAACCGAATGCTTAAAGCTTAGATGAAAATTTTAAATTGGCTTAAATTAGGCCACATTAAATTACTGATCTAGAATCAATTTCTGATTAAACAAGAGACTTCAAGGAAGGAGATTAAATACAAACAACCTTCCCCAGGCAATAAACATTATAAGAACAGGAATTTGATGTATAGTTTTCATTCATATCCCCAGCCTCTCACATAGTGCCTGGCAAAAATTATACATTTAAATATTATATTTTGGTTAAGTAAATGAATGATTAAAGAATGACAGAAAAATATATGTGAATATAAACAGCTGTGGTGGGTGCTCCAATGAGCTTTCCAGATCTCCCTTAATGAAAAGGACTTCCTCTCTCCCCCAGCTGGGGGCAGATGCTGCTGGCTGATACCTCTCAGTGGGTAGCCCTCTTCATGGTTCTATTTATCAGTGAAGAGGCCACCTCACCCAAGATCACACCTTCTTCCCAGGATGGCCTACATCCAGGAATAGATCTATGTAGCTGTAAAAGGCCCAGCCTCCCCAACCCCAACTCTGGAAAGGTGATCCTTGCCTCCAAATTCCCTATAGGGTTGTCTGAGAAATCAGCTGAAATTGCATCATAGCTCAATTTCTTCCCTCTGCCCAGTTCTGCCTTCTTCCATTTTCTTTGAATATGTTGATACCAAGAGAACTCCCTAATAAATCTGTTTGTTCATCTCCATTCCAGAGTCTGCTTCCCAGGGGACCCAACCTGTGACCAGATGTACCCTTTAGTTGAGAAAATTAAAGATTTAGAAAAATAAAATATTTTTAAGACATAATGCCCTAAGTCCTTTTGTCAATTACTGAATTTACAACTAAATTTAGTGAGTCAGTGAAGAAAGACTGGAGACGGCTGATTTCAGTTGAGACAGACAAAAATCACCACAGGCAGACAATCAGGCAATGCCATGTTGTTGGAAGTCAGTCTTGAAAACAAGTGTGAACCTAATGTGTCTCCTTGATGTGTGGCAGAAGTGGTACATCAAAGGATTATTGCATGGTCATCAACAACATGGAATTAGATGTCAAATGAAACTGGACTGGAATTCCTTATCTACAACTTATTGGTTCAGTGACCTTGGGCAAGTTACTTACCTTTCTAAGCCTCAATAATGGAGATGATAATACATAAAGTTATTGCAAAATACTTAACAAAGTAGCTAGCATATAGTATGCACTCACTAAATGGCAGACATACTTAATTTTTTAAATTATTGATTGCTAAGAAAGCAGAAAGATGATATCCTTCCACTCTCAGTCTCCCAACCTGAAAACTAAATGACTTCTACTATTGACAAGAAGAAAAATAATCCTCTACACCCTGGTTATCAGCACTCGGAAATGAGAACACTGAGTATTCACAAAGAAATTGAGGAAGAGGTATGGGAAGAACTTCAAACCTGTTTGCTTCTTGAAGGATGAGTAATGCATGGAGTATGCCCATTTGGGGACATACTGTCAAATATAGTGCACGTCTTTTGGAATATGGACTGAGCTTTTATACTCACATGCAAAGAGTATGGACCAGCTCATCTTCATTGAAGATCTTGTCACTAAAACTAAGCATAGGAGACTTGCAACTTCCATCATGACACAAAAAAGGCAGTCAAAAAAATCCTCTGTCCCAAAAGCAAATATAAAGATGGACAATACACTAAAATGCAACCATCTCAGCACTCTGGAATTTGACCAAAGACATACAACAAACTGAGATGCATTTATTCCTGAAAACCACTTAACTTTGGATAAGAACAGCACACATCTCTGGAATTTTGCCTGGGGTAACTACAATCCCTCCTTCAGCTCTCAGCCCAGTAGATGAACCAGAGTGGGTCAGGCTGTGAAAATAATATGCTTTCCTGATGCTGCTTCTGCTGCTGCTGTTTCTGTTGCTGCTACTGCTGTTGCTGATGCAGAGAACTCACTTGATTTAGAGCGTTGTTAGTAAAAAAGGAGATCTTGGAGGTTGGACATGGTGGTTCATGCCCATAATCCCAGCACTTTGGAAGGCTGAGGCAGGAGAATCACTTGAGGCTAGGAGTTCAAGACCAACCTGGGCAACATAGTGAGACTCTTGTCTATACAAAAAAAATTTTTAATAACTGGGTGTGGTGGTGCATGCCTGTAATCCCAGCTACTAAGAAAGCTAAGGCAGGAGGATTGCTTGAGAGCCTGGGAGATTGAGGCTATAGTGAGCTACAATTGAGCCATTGTGCTCCAGCCTGGTGACAGAGCAAGAACCTATCAAAAAAAGAAAGAAAGAAAGAAAGAAAGAAAGAAAGAAAGAAAGAAAGAAAGAAAGAAAGAAAGAAAGAAAGAAAGAAAGAAAGAAAGAGAAAAGAAAAGAGAGGAATGAAGGAGAAAAGAAAAGAAAAGAAGATCTTGGTGGCAAGAGAGGGCCAGAGCTACAGTAGCCTGATGTAATTGGCTTCTTTGAGGCAAAATAATGGACTGGCAGACTAGCCAGAGTTTTAACAGGGAGTTGTGGAAAATGAGACATCTAAAGTGGAAATGATAAACTCTTCAAATATCCTGGATTGACCAGAAGTTATGCTACTCACACATTCCTGGTTGACATAGCTGAATTGAAGTACATGAAAAGGAGATTAAAGAAAGCCCAGAAGAAAGTAAAAGCTGGTGCAGGCTTGAAAATGGCCTGAAGTTTCAATACACTCCCCTGGCCTACACACAGGTCTATCAACAGAGAATTGAAACTATACTGGCTTAAGGTGTTCAAATACAACTTCTGACCAATAGTTGGCTGAACAATAAACCATGTTGACACAGATATGACTCCTAGGAAGCCAGGCTTAAAAATAAAAACAAGAAAAAAGAAAACTGAGTAGAGGCATCTGGGGCCATACATTTCAGAGCAGACAGACTACAGATTTGGTCCAAGCAAGTTATTAAACAAACAATAATAAATACCTCAGAGGAAAAGGTCACAATTCAGAGTTGCTAAAGCAGATACCTACGATGTTTGGTATTCAACAAAAAGAAATTACGAGACATGCAAAGAAATAAGAAATTATGACTCATACTCAGGGGAAAATAGCAGTCAATAGAAAACTGTCTGAGAGAATGCAGATATTGGATTTAGCGGAAAAAAGCTTGAAAGCAGTTCTTATAAATATGTTTAAAGAACTAAAGAAAACTTTGTTTAAAGAATTAAAGGAAAATAGGATGGCAATGTTTGAGCAAAAAAGAGCATCTCAATAAAGAGATACATATTATAAATGAACCAAATAAAACTCTGGAGATGAAAAGTACAGTAACTGAAATGAACAATTCTTTAGAGGGTTTCAACAGAAGATGTGACATGGCAGAAAAATATGGAAACTTGAAGATAGATCAATAGAAATTATATAATCTGAAGAACAGAGAGAAAAAAAGATAGTAGAACAATGAAAAGAGCCTCAAAGACCTGTTGGTGCGCAGTATTAAACACAGCAACATATATGTAAAGGGAGCTTCAGAAGTAGAGGAGACAAAGAGACAGATAAAATTTGAAGATATGATGGGCAAAAAGTCCCAAAATTGAGAAAAACATTAACCTGCATATTCAGGAAGCTCAGTAAACCCCAAGTAAGACCAACACAAAAAGATCTATGTATAGAAGCATTAGAGTCAGACCGCTGGATGACAAACACAAGCAGAAAATCTTGAAAGCATCAGGAGAGAAATGCCTCATCTTGTACAGGTAAACCCAATGCAACTAATGACTAAACAATGGAGGCCAAAAAATAGTGGAATGTCAAAGTATTAAATTTATTGAATAGTACTCTTGCCATGTGTGAATTTTATGGCAGATAAACAATAATTCAATAAAGCTGTTTAAACAAAAACAACTGAAGAGTGAAAGATCACGGCACAGAAATACTTGAACCACGTATGAAAGTATTCTGTCACTCCCATTCTCTCCTTTTATTTCCTCTTTCCCTTTTTCGATTCCCCCTTTTCCTTTATCCTCCATCACCATCTTTTCCTTCTCTCAGGCAGTGCCATCTGTGGCAGCTATAATCCATGGAGATTGCTCAGGCCCAGAAAAATAGACAGGCTCCAAACCCTATCTTTGAGTGATAGATATTCTCCCATCCAAGTACTAACCAGGCCTGACCCTGCTTAAGCTTCTGAAATCAGGCATGTTTAGGGTGGTATGGCCATAGACTGAGCATTAGATATTCTGAAATCAGCCTTCTCTGTGTTCAGATCATTCCCCTTTCTTTCTTAGAGAAAAATTTGTATTTCCATTGAGCAGTCTGACTTTATAAATCTTTATAAAAAAAGCACAAAAGAGGCAAGTTGGATATCCAAAAGTACAATGTCAGGATGCCTAGCATTCAAAGACAGCTTAAGAAATTTACTTGGCTTTGGCTCCATAATTTGGCACAGCAGTAATTTTTATGTAAACCTAGATGCCTCAACATAACGGTCAAATGTTCACAGTATGCTCTTGTTATTTATGCTGATATTTTATATGGAAAAAACTCAATTTACTTCTGTGCATTAATTTGAAGCAAGTTTTGGAGAAAGAATTCCTTGAAAATCACCACACACTACAGGCAGCCTCCTTCTCTAAGATTAGTCAGATACAGGAGAAATTGGGCAGCTTTTTAAAATTAACACTGAAAATGACAGATAGGGGCTAGCATCAGGTGGTAAAAGTTACACAATGTTCTTGGAGCCTGGTGATGTTACTGTACTGGCTAAGCTGGTACACTTAGTTGGTGCAGTATGCTACAAGGACATTCAAATTAAGCTCCTTTTTACAGTGCCGAAAGGACATAATGTGATGCAGGCTTCACAAAACAAACTTTTATCAAAAGTGAAATATCAATTATTAGAATTCGACCCAAGCCAGCAGCTTGATCTGGTGGGGAAATCTAAGGCAGCAGGCCCTGATAGCAAAGCCTTGGGCTGAAAATCAAGAATTCATTCTGGTTCTACTGCTAAGCAGTTAAATAACCTAAAATACGGCATTTACATTCTTTGGACCTCAGTTTTCTCATCTGTAAAATGAAGGCTTTAGACCATCTACCCTAGATCCCCTTTCAAGCTTAACTAGAAATGAAGCATATAAAATAGTCACCAAATCCAACTCAATTTTGTTAATTTCTAATTCAGAAATCATTTTTTAAATGTTTGCCCAGTACTGGATGTTACCCTCCCTGAACAATCTGGCAGATGATGATCATGAGGGCTCCAAAGATACCAGGGAACAACTTGTTATAAAAATTTACCAAATTATTTGTGTTATTAAGGAACTTTCAAAGCCAAGTCATAACTAGATATGAAGGAGCTTGAGATTAGCATCCATAAAAATGCCTTCCTCCAGACATCTTTTTGTGTGTGTAATCGTGTCTGGAATTTCATCACAAGATATTCAAAATATTCCACCCACTTTCCACGGAATTGTTAGAAGGTTTAGTCAGATATGAAGCAGGGATCAATTTACCAGCCTTTTCTACTCAGGTTATTCACTGCTTTTGTGCCTAACAAAATATACCCCCTTATGCTTCCAACATTTTTTTGGAATGAATTTTCCTACCCCAGAAGGAAACTGCAGAGTGCAAACACACAGAGGTAGAGGGTCTACCCAAAGATGTTCTATTTCACTTCCAACAGATAGTCAATGTTGAGTGAAGAGAAAGCAGACAACAGATGAGGAGAAAATGAGAAAAAGTGCATAAATTTACAAATTGAGAATCTGGTCAGTCTGCTCCCTACACTGAGTAATAATCTTACCATCAGATCCCTATTGCCTCCTATTCTCCCTGAGTCAAAGCTCCTATTTTTGTGTTTTTCTTCAGCAACTTACTGCTAAGAGATTTATGTTTTAAGCTATCCATTTCCCTGAATCAATTGATAGAAATTCTTTAATTTGCATTAGCTCTAGTCTAGTCCTGGGAACCTGTCCAGTAAAACAAGAACAGGGAAATTTGCATCTGGGCTCACCGATTTCTCACAATTTAATCAGCAGGTGAAAGAGAATAATCTTGCAAAATACACATTATCTTTAGATGTTCCTTGGTTATCAATAAACAAACTCTTCAAGGATTACATCTGACAATAAGCATTGTTTGCTTCACTTTACAGCTCCTTAGAGTAGCAAAGTTGCAACAAGCTAGTAAGAAAACAATGATTTATTTCGGCAAATAGTTATCTTCTTTCTCTAAACCATCTCTCTAATATCCCTACTAATTTTTTTCTACACAAATTCAATTATTAATAAATCAACAATAAATAAATTCCTTTCATTAATCATTCCCACCAGCCTCCCAGACTCAATGTTATTTTACTACTGTAGATTTTTATTGACTGTATTCATTTTCTCCAAGAATCAGGAACAAAGGTTAAACTGAAGATGCACGACAATTGGACATAATTCAGGGATGCTGTGCTTGAAACTTTTCATAGTCACACCTCCCCTCTTTGCCTGACCAAAGCTTACTTATATCAGTTCTTATGGTGGGAAGGATAGACTGCCATCTGTGATTTTTAATGAAAGATGATCCCAAGCCATAAGATGCAGCTAACCCTTACCACAGCAGCTGGGCTCTGTCTCCAAAGAGAGTTATAGAAGAATTGTTGCATGCATAGCATTGCTTTGGAAAAGTCTGATTAGATACAGTGTGGTAATCAAAAATGTGAACAAGCACAGTACAACTTCAGAAAGTGAGATTTACTATTCTATTTTCAGTTCCACATTCTTTCTAGATTACAAGTAGAAAGCCATTGTCTCTAACTTTCACAGAAGCAAGTTATTTTACATTGTCTATCTAGAAGTAAATGTATGGAAGGAGAAAAATTTAATGGAGGTGTGAAAATTAAAGCCAAGTTTATTCCTCCATCACTGCCCCTAAAGAAGGGACAGAGTAGAAGGGGCCCTATACAGGTAGAATACATATTCTTTGTAAGAGCATAAGTTCAGAAAGGAATGAGAGGAAAACTGAGATCTTGTGAGGCAGAAGAAGAAAAGTAACATGTGTAATGAATTTAACGAATTTAAGAGTAACTAAAGTTTTCCCACAATGTTCCTTGAAACAAAGCTTAAAAAGTCACACCATTTTAGAAGATCACAGAAAAGGAAAAGAAAAAAAAAAAAAACCCTGGCAAATGCAAGGATAGCAAATGAAGGAACCTACAGAACCCAAGAAATTGGTTGTGATTTGAGAATGCAAAACCCCTTGGCACCAGATCTTTCCATTTGTTAAGAAATGTTAAAAATCTTACATGAAATTTCCTGACTTTTAAAAGGACATGTAGCCCAAAAAAGAAAAAACAAAAAAACAAAAAAAACCTGTGTACCTTAGATTTAAACCATGAGCCACCAGTTTGCAACCCTCTCATTTCACAAAGTGAGTACACTAAGACTCAAGGAGTTTAAACTCAGCGTCAAATAGTTACCTGTGGGCAAATCCTGATACCAATTCTGTGTTCTGCCCATGTCCTTCAGCAACTGGGTTACCCTAAATATGTCAACAATATGAAGACTATGGAAAAGAAAAAGTAAAACTACAGGTGATAAGGACCCTTCCATTTTCCCATATTAGCTACCCAATTTGTAGTTAATGCTGCTGAAGAAAAGAACCTAAGCCTTCCTAACAGGACTAGGCTACAAGAAGCAAGATGCTTACAATGTGCAGCCATGGATCTTTTCAGAGATATGCAGGGATACACAGGCACTTCTCAGATTAGAATCTGACTCAAGGAGTGTAAATCATCTTCTTCTAGGATTGTGACACTTTCTCAAAATGACAAGCATGTTGACATAAGGCAATAAACACAACTGACCAGTACTTTTCTATGAAGATTTTACTCATTAATGCCTTGAAATAACAAACACTATTTTAAAACATTTAAAAATAACTCATACTGCAGTATTTACTTGTTCCTGTTGAGAACTGCAAACAAAAAAAATAGACACTCATGGAGACTTGCCTGAGTGTACTATGTCTTTCAATAAAATCAAGACCAGTTCTCTAAGGTCAGAGGCAAAATCTACAAAACTTTAACAGAACAAAATAATGCAAACTAAGAGGGATATTTCATGCCTTTAAAAAATGTTCTATGTAAGAATGTTATTGTGATATTGTGACTTGCATCTTACAAGAATATAGAATGCATTATGTATGCATAATAGATTTGCAATAAAGATGAAAACTGATACTGAACAACTTTCCCTTAAAGAAACCTTCAGCCATGGGCTCTAAGATCTGAGAATTTAAGTCTATGAATACAAATCAAAAATTTTCATGTTAAATGCAAATATTCCTTTTGCAAATAAGATTTGATACATGTAATACATAGATATTTAATATATTTTTATAATAAAGTTGAATCAAAGCATGGCTTGGCACATCCACTGACTGAAATTCTTTCATCTAACTAAGAAGAATTCCTTTACAGAAGAGTTGATTAATTTCTTTTCAAATGTTACTATCTAGGTGGTCTGTTTTCTGCAAATCCATAGTCTCTGAAGACTCTGGAAGTATGAAATAAATCATACTTACCAAAGAACATACAACTAAATATCCTCTTATGTTATCAAAAGGAATCAAATTAGAACAGGAGCACACTGTAAACAGCTGGTCACATGATCAGACATTAAACTAGGAGGTCATTTTGTTAGGACGTAGGAGCTTTAAAAAGATCTAAGAACACAGGAAACTGAACCAATAACTAAATACTACCATGATCTCATGCTTCATTTTGGGAAACAGTGTAGAGGCAATAAAGAGAATTTTAGGACTATTTTAGATACAAGTATGCAAGGATGGTGAGCTTGCTGTCTGCAAAGGAGCTAACTGCTCCCTTATAAATGTCAGAACCAACTTAAGAAGGATCTGGGCCAATATAACATCATCTCAAAAAATAACAGCTATTATTATAGATCATACTGCAAATGGTGTTTTGAATCATGCCATCCATACCAAATTAAGTTTGCAAAAGGTAAATTATGTAATTCTATAACACTTCAGTGGCATACAGGTTCTTAAGACCCACTATTTACATAGGCAAGAAATGTTGGGCCACTATTTTTTTATTGTATTTCTTATAGTGAGAAATAATTTTGCTCTTCCAAATGTGCCATACTTTTTAAATGAACATAAAAATTCCAACCTTATATTATAGCACTTGTCATCTCTCACGTACACATTCCTTAAAGGCAGGAACAAGATTTATTCATCTTTATATTTCTTACCATCTAATGGTACTTTTCACATGTATATTTAAAACATGTTTATAAGTTGCTATTCATGAAAACTCCCTTTCGTTTATCCACTCAATTTGCTATTCATTCAGATAATTCACATTTTTAAAGATTAAAATATAAAATTTGTGGTATTGCTTCATATGCTTTTTCTGATACACTTTTATCAGTTAAGTGTTTTTTAAACCAAGTTTTCTGCAATTCTATGAAGCATGTTTTCTCCCTTGACATTCCTAGATTTAGTGTTGCAATTAAGGGAAAATAAAATACTGGTTTAAATGCTGTTTTATAACAGAAATATGGTCCTTAAATCTCTTCCCTACACGTAATGACATATAAGAGTTCCATCATCTCATGGAGATCTTACAAGGGTTGCAATACCAACCTCTTGTGTCATGAAATTTAATCTCCTAATGTCTGGCCAAGTTTAAATTGGAGTACATCCACTATGTTTTCATAATCCAGGAAGATGCAAGCAGGAGTTCTGGGACCATTTATCTCCTCCTTCTTAGTTAATGGGGGTTCCTTTCCCCCGTTACCCTGAGAAATATCATTTGGCAAGGTCCTTAAGCCACTGCTGCTTTTGGATTTTCAGTTAGCAGCTTGAGCTGACAGTGTTAAATTCTGGCTGTGTTAGGGCAGAGACTGCGGCCACTCTCTGAGACTCACACTTCTGCTGATTGCCTACCTCATACATCTCCAGACCAATTTTCTAAGCAGCATATGGCAAAGAGAGAGATTAGAGCTGGAAGGTAAAAGACCTGGCTTTTGATCCTAGCTGTCACTATTTTCAGTCAGATAGAGTCACCTTTCAAACGTATTTCTTCATGAGTAAAATGAAGAGTTCAAATAAAAATGTTGTCTAAGATACCTTCCAGAGTTGAAAAATCTATTGTTTCAATCTCTTACGGCCATAATTTTCTCATCTATTAAATGGGGACACTGTACAGATTAAACTAGATAATAGAAATATTAAGGGCCAGGTGTGGTGGTTTATAGGGCCTGGTGGGGTGGCTCATGCCTGTAATCCCAACACTTTGGGAGGCTGAGGCAGGTGGATCATTTGAGGTCAGGAGTTCAAGACCAGCCTGGCCAACATGGTGAAACCCCACCTCTACTAAAAACACAAAAAAATTAGCCAGGTGTGGTGTTGGACACCTGTAATCCCAGCTACTCGGGAAGCTGAGGCAGGGGAATCACTTGAACCTGGGAGGCAGAGGTCACAGTGAGCCAAGACTACACCACTGCACTCCAGCCTGGGCAACGGAGTGAGATTCCGTCTCAAAAAAAAAAAAGAAAGAAAAAAGAAAAAGAAAGAAGAAATATTAGGTCAGGGAATTTAACTCTTGTCACTGTGATAGCCCAAGTGACCAGAACAGTGCCTGCCATGTTGTAGGCACCCAATAAATATTTGTGGAGTTATAAATATCAGTGGATGCTTTGACCAGGAGCAACATGAATATAAGTCCTTCTAATGGCGGGCTACATGAGTGCTAACCACAGAAATGATCCAATAGTCTGCCTGTCTACTGAGCAGCACCAGCCACAACAGCTGTCCCACACTTTACATCTTGTCCACTTATCTCTGGTGCAATTTAACACCATGCCTATCTTGGAAATGTCCCATGGTCTTCCCCCCAAATCTCCTAACTACCTAGGCAGCAGTGTTAGAATTGTAGGAATGGTCTGGATTACCCCATTTTCAGTATCGTGCACCCACTTTTTCAGCGATGCTGCCAACTGCTGAGAATGACTTTGGCAATGGAGGAACAAAGACTCTTGTTTTCAGATGGCTGCCTGGCAAAGTTTATCAGATCTGGACCACCCCCATCACCCTCTTGGCATGAGGCACACATTGATCAAAAGTCCTGGATTATTTGAAGCAGATCCAATATCAAATTGTCTACTATGAGAAAGCATATTAAGTTAATTGTACTAATTTTTGCTTCCAGGTATGTATCTTCTCCCTTCCCTATTTACAATTCTTATTTAGGAAATTTAAGATATCATTTTATTTCCCAAAGCATTTTCCCTAAAACCTAGTCCTCAAAAATCTTCTGTGAAGAGAGAATTTTTGTGGAAAATCATCTGGGGAGGATATTGGATACATAATGAACATTACCATGTTAAAGGTTTTGATAAGTCCTGTAGAGAAGAAATCAACTTGTTTTTCTAGTGGTTCCCCAATCTTTTCACCCAGAAATATTTTTCTTTTCCGGGAACACTTACAAACACCCATGGAATGAAGGAACACATTTTGAGAAATGCTCATAAGTCCATTTTAATTGGGGGCAATGAAGGAAATACAACACAATTTATGAAAAAGAGACAATCTTAAAATTCATACTGATAAAGACATTTTAACCATAAAATTTACCTATGAATAAACTTCATAGTCAGGAGGCAGCTCTAGCTTTGACAAATGCTAGCATTAAACTATTGAAAGCCTGGGCCCCACTGAGGCATGCTTTCTTTAGAAAGGAACAGTCTGTAACCTCAGCTATTACAGCCAAATTTGAGGGTGTGGAGAGAGATGCATTTGATAGATTAAAACAGTAAACTGCAACAGAGAAAAGGGCTTCTGACCAATGAGGGAAAATCTTCCAGGAGACATGCAGACAGACCATCTTCTTCCTGCCCACGTAACTCCCTACAGATTCACTTTAGATATGATCAAAAATTTTATTTTGTTTTGTTTTAAGTTTAGTTTAGAGCATGTATCCACATTGGAGGAAAACAAACATCCCAAATTTACCCCATTTGCTCCATTTGCACATGAGCAACAGAAAAAGTTTGAGTCAAAGATGAATGCAAATTGACAGAGGTCATGTGTGAAGTCAGAAATTATTTGTACTAGAGAATAATGTCCAAACAGGACTGATAACTTTATGGGCACACTGCCCCTGAGAGGTAGACATGGAGCCCGATGCCTGCAGAGGGATGTTCACAGGTCTCTTGACTGCTTAATACAACCGTAAGTGGCTCTTGCCTTCTTCTGATTTGACCAAGGGGTGCTCTGTGGAGAATTAGGTAAACTGATTAGGTTAGCTGCCCTCTGTGGGTTGGGCATCAGGCACCCAGCCACCTACACTTTATTAACAGTTCTACAACTGATCCTGAGGCAGCCAGAACTGAGTACCACTGCTCAGTTCGCACCCAGAAGATGCTTAATCTCTCTGGCAATGCAGAAAAAGAAAGCAGGAAAAGACAAGCGGCCAAAAATAGCCAAAGCCAGAGTCACAAGATTCTTGCTTCTGTGGCAGACTCGCCTGTCAGGTAGGAACTCCCTATGTGACTTGGTAATTGGTTGCAGGGTAGAACAGATCAGAGCTAGAGAGCTAGAGACTGAAACTGACTTTAAGTGAGACCAGTTTACAGAGTAGGGCTGACCATGGTGACAGCGAGCAGAGGGAAAACAAGAAGGCTTTTACAAGCCCCAAGAAAGTTTTTGTATAATAGTATAATACTATTCCTTGTAGCAAATTCACTGTAACCAAATGCCCAAAGACTAGTTTCTTAATGCCATGACATTTTAAGAAAAATATTTGTTTTGCAGAGTTCTTTGTTGCAACGTCTACCCGAAAGTTCCAACTGCATCTTCCCATCAGATAGCCACTAATAATACTAACATCTATTGGGCCTTCATCACATGCCAGGCAACATGCTAAACACTGTAAGTACAGTAGCTCATTTACTCTTCACCACAACCCAATGCAGTGAGTAAAGTTACTCTTCTTATACACAGAGAAAAGTGAAGGTTGGAGAAGTGACGTAACTTACTCAAAGGTACACTGCTAGCAAGCAAGCAATGGAGGCAGCATCAAGTTAGACTCTGTCTGACCAAAGTTCCTGCTCTTAACTACTGTGTCTGACTGCCAGGATAGATGAAGTTTAATTACCTGCTACACTATCCCCAGAGTATGCATCTGTGTTCCGAGCAGAGACCAGGCCGACCTCTCCATCTTTCCTGCTGTGAAAGGATGCTAGAACTAGGGACTCTCCTTATCCCACTGCTTCCTCAAGGCAGAATAGTGTTTTCCTGTGGGTCAAATATCTTCAGAACTTACACATTCTCAGATGACCCAGCTTTCATGTTTTCTTGGATTTGTAAGCAGGACCCTTACACAGCATCACTTGAAGGGTATGTCTGAGAAACACCAGTTCATCCGTGGTGGATCCACGTGTCATCTGCCAGGTGTCATCTGTCCTAGCTTTGTATCTGGTAGTGTTCATAGCTACACTGGTGATCAGCCTTGCTGCTCCCTCTACCAGGGTTCACTCTGTTGTGAATGGTGTGCTCTTTAACCTTCATATGTGGCATGTATCTGACTGACGAGGGAGCCTATTGTCTGTAGACACTGTACACAAGTATGTCTTATAATATAAGGAATAGTATATTCCTCTCTTCAATTGACTTTGGCCAAATAATTGCAACAATTTCTAGAACAGATTGTGAGTTTCACTCCAAACAGGTAAATTTTCATTTAATCATTTCTGCTTAGTACAGCAATTTCCAGGTCTCCATGGTAGGCCATAGTTACAGCGCTTTGCTGATCTGGTTTACACACACACAAAAAAAATCTATTAAAAGAAAATTCTTTAGAACAGATGTGTCGACAAATCCCTGTCCACAAAGCAGTCAAGCTATTTAACAAAAATGTTAGTTCAGTATTTGTTCTATTTGTTGTAACTGTATGAGTTTGCTGAGTCTCAGCGGGGGTGGATGGAGGAAGTAGGGGGGAGAACAGGGAAAGAAGAATTAGCAGAGCCAGGTGAGGATGAAAGAAAGCAGCAATGGGGTGCCATAAGGGGGAGTCAAAGAGGGAGAGAAAGAGAAGACAGGGTGGGACAGTTGAAACCAAAGTTTCAGAGACAGTGCCAGAAAGCAGGAAAAAATATCCCATGACTTTCACCATTCTAGATAATGCTAATCCCAACAATCTTTCCTCTGATGCAGCAATCTTAAATCATCTTCCACCTCATACCTTCTCCTCCCCCTCTCTTAGGAAGAGAAAGCACTGGATTTTCAAGCCTGATACCTCTGAGTTTTCTTTGACTCCTCTCTCTTTGTCATACCAGCATTGAGTCAACCACCAAGTTCCAACAACTCTTCTAATTTATTGTTGCTCAAATCTGTCCCTTTCTCCCCATTACTGTCATTAGCTCTCCAGCAGGCTTTTCCAGTCACCCCCTACTGCCCTCAGGCACACCCTCCTTCAATCCATTCTTCACTCAGCAGCCCAGAGAGTGTTACTTAAAACCCAAAACATCACCTAATTGTATCCACACACAGTCTTTCTAATCCCACTCTTAATTCTTTCCTTCAGCACTCAACACCAACATGATGCTTAAATGCTCCCCCATGACATTCCAAATAAACTTCAAATTTTTTAAATGGTAGACAAAACCGTTTTATATTAGACTCTGTCTACACTTCCAGCTTCATCTTTTCTCACATCACTCTTACCAGTCTCAATGTGTATTCCAGCCAGCATCCTTAGCCCCTGGGTATTTTCTATCCTTATAGCTTTGTACATGCAGAGCCCTCTACATAGATTGTACCAGCACCCTCACCAACTCCTCCTCCTGTCCACTCTTCAGTTCTTTTGCTCTGGTAGTAAAACTGGAAGCAAGGCAATTTTAGATCATTTTAATGCAGTTATTCCAGCTGAATAATTCCCCAGATATATAAAAAATTTTAGATAGATGATAGATAGACAGATAGAGACATAGATATAGATATAGATAGACAGATACCATGTACAGACATATGGCACAGATTGAGCAGACTCTCCCACCTGCCTCATCCCTGAGCTGCCACAATCCTTTGGACTTGCCTCTCTTAGAGCCATTGTCATTGTCTTTTGTCTTTGACAAGCCACAGTCTTTTAATCACCAGAAGTTTTTAATCTCTTCAGGCAATAACTCTTTCAGGACATTATCAACATCAGTTGAATGCTCCCCCACACAATAGCTATTGCTTCTTAAATGGAAAAAATTCTTACCCACACTAAAACTTTCAATGTTAAGAAATTATTATTTGCAAAGAGTGCATGCCAAAGCAAGGAGGGTAGAAAGTAAACTTTCCATACCCTTCAGTAATCGATTTTTACTTAAACACAATTTGAATTTAACAAAATCATCTAATCCCAAACAAGCAAAAGCTGAATGAACTCATCCCTACTAGACCAGCCTTACAAGAACTGCTCAAGGGATTTCTGCATCTGAAAGCAAAAAGATGACAATCATCATAAAAACAGGTAAAATGATAAAACTCACTTATAAAATAGAAATATAAAGGAGAAAGTAAAGAATCAAACCTTATCACTAAAAAAAACTCACCAAACTACAATGATTAATAATGACAGAGGAAGAAACGAACAAAGGATATAGAAAACAACCAGAAAACAATTAACAAAATGACAGGAGTAAGTCCTCACCTGTCAATAAACTTGAATATAAACAGATTAAATTTTCCACTTGAAGGATAGCTTCTAAGATAAATTCCCCACCAGCTGAATGAAAGATAACATGACACAACTATATGCTGCCTACAAGGAACTGACTTCACCTGTAAAGACACATGTACAATTGACCCTTGAACAACACAAAGGTTAGGGGCACCAACCCCCATGCAGTCAAAAATTCCCATATAATTTTTGACTCTAAAACACTTAACTACCAATAGCCTATTGTTGAGTGGAAGCCTTAATGATAACATAAACAGTCCGTTAAAACATATTTTATATGTTATATGTATTACATACTTAAAATGAAGTAAGCTAGAGAACAGAAAATTTTATTAAGGAAATAATGAGAGAAGAGAAGATATATTTACTGTCCATTAAGTAGAAGTGAATCATCATAAACATCTTTATCCTTGTCTTCACATTGAGTAGTCTTAACAGGAGCAAGAAGAGGAGAGATTGGTTTTGTTGCCTCAGAGGTGGCAGAGCCATAAGTGGTAGAGAAGGTGGAAGAGGAGACAGGAGGGTTACACTCAGTGTAACTTTTACTGAAAAAAATATTGCATGTAAGTGAACCCATATGGGTTCAAACCCGTTATTCAAGGGTCAACTGTATACTGAAAGTGGAGGGATGGAAAAAGACATTCCATGTCAACAGAAACCAAAAGCAAGCAAGAGTAGCTATACTTAAATCAGATAAAACAAACTTTAAGTCAAAAAATGTAAAAAGAGATAAAGAAGGTTATTATATAATGATAAAGGGGTCCATCTGGCAAGAGGATATAACAATAATAAACATGTATGTACCCAACACCAGAGCACTCAGATATATAAAGCAAATATTATTTCATCTAAAGGGAGAGATAGACTGTGAAACAATAATAGTTGGGGACCCCACTCTCAGCATTAGACGGATCATCTAGACAGAAAATCAACAAGGAAACATTGAATTTAAACTTCTTTAGACCAAATGGTCCTAACAGACATTTACAGAACATTTTATCTAACAGCTGCAGAATGCACTTTTTTTTTCATCAGCACATGGAACATTCTCCAGGATAGAACACGTTAGGCCACAAGCCAAGTCTCAACTAATTTAAATGAATTGAAATTATATCAAATATATTTTCTGACCACAATGGAATAAAACTAAAAACCAATAATAAGAGGAACTTTTGAAAGTGTACAAATACCTGGAAATTAAACAACATGTTCCTGAGTGACCAATAAGTCAGTAAGAAATTAGGAAGAAAATTTAAAAATGTCTCAAAACAAATAAAAATAGAAACACAACATACCAAAACCTAGGGGATACAGCAAAAGTAATAGTAAGAGAGAAGTTCACAGCAACAGACACCTACTTCAAAAATGTAGAAAGATTTCAAATAGGCATCCTAATGACGTACCTGAAGAAACTAGAAAAACAAGAACAAACCAAACTCAAAATTAGTGGAATGAAAGAAATAATAAAGATGCGAGCAGAAGTAAATAAAACTAGGTCTAAAAAATATATAAAACAAGGAAGTGAAAAGTTTGTTTTCTGGAAAGATAAATAAAATTGACAAATCATTAGCTAGACTAACCAAGAAAAAGAAAAGACACAAATAAATAAAATAATAAATAAAGAAGGAGACATTACTATTGATACCACAGAAATACAAAGTCTCATTAGAGACTGTTATGAACAACTGTATGCCAACAAATTAGATACCTAATGAAAATGGTTAAATGCCCAGGCACATGTAACCTACCAACATTGAACCAAGAAGAAATAGAAAACCTGAATAGACCCATTGTGAGTAATGAGATTGAATTAGTAATAAAAAGTCTTTCATCAAAGAAAAGTCCAGGACCTGATGGCTTCACTGCTAAATTCTACCAAACATTTAAAGAATTATTACCTATTCTGAAACTCTTCCAGAAAATTGAAAAGAAGGGAATTCTTTGCAACTCATTCTATGATGCCAGCATAACCCTGATACCAAAACCAGACGGCAGCAAAACAAAATGAAAAAAACTATAGGCCAATATCCTTGATTAACACAGACATAAAAGTCCTCAACAAAATACTAGCAAATTTAACCAAGCAGCACATTAAAAAGATTATTCATCATGATCAAATGGGATTTAACATTTACAGCACATTTGATGCAAGAATGGTTCAACATATGCAAATCAATAAACATGATACATTACATCAACAGAATGAAGGACAAAAATCATATGATCATCTCAACAGACACAGAAAAAGCATTTTATAAAATACAAAATCCCTTCATGATAAAAATCCTCAACAAACTAGGTATAGAAGAGCCACACCTCAACACAATTAAGGTCATATGTGACAATCCCACAGATACTATTATACTGAAAATTATATTGAACCAACATTATACTGAAAAGCTTTCACCTTTATACTGAAAATTATATTGAACTAACATTATACTGAAAAGCTTTCACCTTTTCCCCTAAGAAGTGGAAGAAGACAAAGATATTTACCCTCACCACCGTTATTCAGCACAGTTCTGGAATTCCTAGACAGAGCAATTAGGCAAGAGAAAGAAATAAAGGGCATTCAAATTGGAAAAGGGCAAGTCAGTTGTCCCTGTTTACAGATGACATGATCTTATATATAAAAAACCCTAAAAGGTTCACCAAAAAACTCTTAGAACTAATAAGCAGATTCAGTAAACTTGCAGAATATGAAATCAACATACAAAAATCCGTCATGTTTTTATGTACCAACAGTGAACTAACAGAAAAAGAAATCCAGAAAGCAATCCCATTTATAATAGTTACAAAAAATAATAAAATACCTAGGAATAAAGTTAACCAAGAAGATGAATGATCTCTACAAAGGAAACTATAAAATACTGATAACAGAAATTAGAGAGGTCACTGAAAAATGGAAAAACATCTATATTCATAAATTGGAAGAATTAATATTGAGAAAATGATCATACTACCAAAAGCAATCAACAGAGGCAATGCAATGACTATCAAAATACCAATGACATCCTTTAAGAAATAGAAAAAACAATGTTAAAATTCATAGGGAGCCACAGACGACCCCAAATAGCCAAGGTAATACAGAGCAAAAATAACAAAACTGGAGGCATCACACCACTGAACTTTCAAATATACTATGAAGCTATAGTAACCAAAGCAGCATGGTGCTGGCATAAAAATAAACACATAGACCAATAAAACAGAATAGAGAACGCAGAGATAAATCCATGTATTTAAGACCAACTGATTTTTGACTGGGCACGGTGGCTCACGCCTGTAATCTCAGCACTTTGGAAGGCCTAGGCAGGCAGATCACTTGAGGTCAGGAGTTCAAGACCAGCCTGGCTAACATGGCAAAACTCTGTCTCTACTAAAAATACAAAAATTAGCCAAGCATGGTGGTACACACCTGTAGTCCCACTAATTGGGAGGCTGAGGCAGGAGAATCACTTGAACCCAGGTGGCAGATGTTACAGTGAGCCGAGATCACACCACTGCACTCCAGCCTGGTGACAGAGTGAGACTCCATCTCAAAAAATGAAAAAATAAGTAAATAAATAAAACCAACTGATTTTCAACAAAGGTGTCAAGAACATTCAGTGGGAAAAGGACTGTCTGTTCAACAAATGGTGCCGAGAAAACTGTATATCCATTGGCAGAAAAATGAAAATAGATCCCTATCTCTTACCATATACAAAAATTAAATCAAAATGGATTAAAGACTTCAATGCAAGACCTGAAACTATAAAACTGCCAGAAGAAAATATTGGGGAAACACGTCAGGACATTGGTCTGGGAAACATTTGTTGGATAAGACCTCAAAAGCACAAGCAACAAAAGTAAAAATAGACAAATGGGTATTGACTGGGCGCAGTGGCTTAGGCCTGTAATCCCAGCACTTTGGGAAGCTGAGGCAGGCAGATCAGTTGAGGTCAGGAGTTTGAGACCAGCCTGGTCAGCATGGTGAAACTTCATCTCTACTAAAAATAAAAAAAAAATTAGCGGGATACAGTGGTGCATGCCTGTAATCCCAGATACTTGGGAGGCTGAGGCAGGAGAATCACTTGAACCTGGGAGGCGGAGGTTGCAGTGAGCCGAGATCATGCCATTGCACTCCAGCCTGGGCAATGGAATTTTTTCTGTCTCAAAAAAAAAAAAAGAAAGAAAGAAAGAAAAGAAAGAAAGAAAAAATAGACAAATGGGATCACTCAAACTAAAATGCTTCTGCACAGCAAAGGAAACAATCTACAGAGTGAGTAAACAGAATGGGAGGAAATATTTGCAAACTATCCATCCAACATGGGATAAACAACCAGAAAGTGTAAGAAACTCAAACAACTCAACTGCAAAAAAAAAAAAAAGCCAAAAAAAAAAACAAGAGTCTGATTAAAAAGTGGGCAAATGATCTGAACAGACATTTCTCAAAGAAGACATATACATGGTCAACAGGCATATGAAAAAAGTGCTCAGCATCACTCATCATCAGGGAAACGCAAAAAAAAACCCACAGTGGGGTATCATCATCTCATCCCAGTTAAAATGGCTATCAAAAAGATAAAAAATGGCTATCAAAAAGATAAAAAAAAACAGATGCTAGCAAGGATGTGGAGAAAGAGGAATGCTAGTATACTACTGGTGGGAATGTAAATTAGTAAGAACATTATTGAAAATAGTATGGAGATTCCTCAAAAAACTAAAATAATGAATCTACCACAATCTTCAGCTATCCCACTGCTGGATATATACCCAAAAGAAAAGAAATCAGAATATTGAGGAGGTATCTTCAGGCTTATGTTTATTGTAGCACTATTCATAATAGCCAAGATATGGAATCAACCTATGTGTTCATCAACAGATAAATGGATAAAGAAAATGTGGTACATATGATGGAATACTATTCAGCTGTAAATAAGAATGAAATTGTGTCATTAGCAGCAACATGGAAGGAACTGCAAATCATATGTTAAGGAAAATTAGCCAGACACAAGAAGACAAATCTCATATGTTCTCACTCATATGTGGGAGCTAAAAACATTGATATCATGGAGGTAAAAAGTAAAATGATGGGTACCAGAGACTGGGAAGGGTAAAGAGGCAATGAGGAGAGGTTAGTTAATGGGTACAAAAATACAGTTAGCTACTCGGGAGGCTGAGGCAGGAGAATGGCGTGAACCCGGGAGGTGGAGCTTGCAGTGAGCCGAAATAGCGCCACTGCAGTCCGGCCTGGGAGCCTGGGCAAAAGAGTGAGACTCTGTCTCAAAAAAAAAAAAAAATACAGTTAGGTGGAGTAAGTCCTACTATTCAATAGCTCAGTAGGGTGACGGTAGTTAGTTAATGATAAATGATTATGTATTTCCAAATAGCAGAAGAGAAACTTTAAACTGTTACCAACACAAAGAAATGATAAATGTTTGAGGTGATGGATATCCTAATTACCCTGATTTGATTATTACACATTGTGTGTGTACCAAAATATCACATGTACCCCATAAAAATATGCAAGTTATTATGTATTAATAAAAAAGCTGAGTAGCCCATCTGATCGATTAAAATGGAATTTTTTTACCTGCAAATATGAAGAAGGATTTTTTAAAACATTTTATAGTATCTGAATAGTTCTCTTTGATGGTACCTTATCTGGAATTTAATCACAGTGTTTATTGATGTTTCCATAAATATATCTGTATTGAAGCACAGTTTATTTTCTGGACCACAGAGCTCTAATTTCACCCACCCCAGAGAATACTCATCATTTTCATCCAATTCCTTGACTTCATAGGAGGTCTTCCTTCCTCTTCAATGTGAGAAATGAACCATTTTCCATCACTTAAGCTCACAGTGGCTGCTATAGTAGAAGTCCTTTGCACAAGAGAGAACGATTCATTAGGCACTCAGCAATACCACACTAAGTACCATGAGGAGAAATTAAGGACCTAGATAAAGACCCTGCCATTGAGGGATATCCATTTTTAGATGCGTATAGTCAGCAACTTTGAAGAAGCTGCTGTTAGTGCTCCCTAATCTTCCCAGTCTATAAACGTCTTTTCTCTGTTTGCTTTTTCTTTCCCTTTCCTGCTTTACTGGCCTTAGGCCTGACATTAACACTCCCAGGTACTCAAATTCCCAGAGTGATACCAAACTTTTCTCTTGCTTCTTCCTTCAACTTCTACGGCTACCAGCTCCAAGGTCAGAGTCCCAGCACCCCCACCCTGCTAGTGAGAAATTCTTCTGTAAAGTACTTAACTTCTCTGCACTACAACTTCTATTAATGGAAGTCACATCTGCCTGTTACAGAAAATCAGATCTGGAAAAATCTGGAACAATCTTACAAAAGTTCACTATATCAGATAATGAATATAAAAATATGCTACCACCATAAAGTGCTACACAAATCTTATCATGATGACATTTATAATTTTTTCAGTGAAAAGATAAGAAGTAAGCCTATGATGCCACCTGGACCAAAATAGCTCATTTGACCTTCGTTTATAACTCTGCCCAAATTTTAAGAATATATATGATGGATAGGTGAGAGTGGATAAGGTGAGTGGGTGGGACTGGTGCAGAGGGGATTAAAGATGGGGGAAGGGTAAATTCAGTGACAAAAGACAGGGATTTCCACATAATCTCTTTGGGAAGCGCCACTCCCATTGGCTCTAAGGACTATAGTAATAACAGTGTTGATACTATACAGGTAGTATTTATTAAGTGATTTGCTGTGTACCAGGCACTCTTTTAAGAGTTTTATATGTATTCACTTTCTATCCTCCCAACAAAACTATGAGAAAGGAACTGTTATTACTCTCATTTTACAGAGAGGGAGACTGAGGCACATGAGGTTCCATAACTCAGCATCTGAGACTGGAGCCCACAATTTTGACCAGCATGCTCTATTGCCTTTCATTACAGTACTGTGCACTTAAGCACATGGACTTATAGCCCCAAACTGCTAGGGTTGAAGTCTGTGCACCATTTACAACTACCCTCAGATTAATGAGAGAGTAAGTATCAGGTGCATGGTAAGTACACAGTAGGTGTTAGCTAGCAACACATTGGCTCAATTTGTTTTTGTTTGCTCCTCAAACAACGAACTGGCTTTTTTGATTGTCTCAAAGCAAAGCCATTTTTGAAGGTAACGTATTTAAAATAAAATGCCAAGTGGAAACTCACACAGATGCACAGTGAACCAGCTGAACTAAGATCATTAAATGTGTTAGACTCAGACCCTCCCAAGCTTTACAGTGGAATGGGGCAGCATTCACTTGCCATTTGTGCAATGCTAAGACGATCCAATGTGAATAGAATTAATTGAATTTTTTGTCCCCAAATCAATCCATACAGAGTAAAGCAGACACAGCCTAACAGCCTAAACAGATAAGGTGAATGAGGGAGCAAGGCAATTTGAGATAATTTTAATATAACTAGTCCAGCTGAATAATTTAAGCTAAAGCTCCCTGTTTAGCCTTAATGAAGGCTTTTAAAAATGAAATAATTTGGATAATTGTCCCAGATTTCCATTTCACTTTGCGTCTATCGACAAAGCTTAAACTTGCAATTGAGAAACTTGTTTTTAAAAAGGACTCGAACTTGGCTATCTGTTTAGATAGAAGGGAGAATCTTCTGCAGCCTATACTTATCTGATCAGGACCATCCTTAGGTAGTCTTCTTTCACGAGTCCTCTGTCAGTACTTCCCCTCTAGTCTCTCTTCTGATAGAAAAGATATGATCAATTATTTCATAATAGGGTGTGAGTTACACAGTATGTTATACCTCCCTGGAGTATTTGCAATTCAGAAAAGAGCCACTATAGGAGGAAAAAGCTCAACAGAAAGCAATGAATCATTATCAGTGGCATTTCAACTATCCACAGTAGGCCTATATCTTTGAGCAGGGAAACTTCCCAGCTTCCTGTCAAATCCACAGGCATCTATTTACACTCTATCCATCGGAAACACTTCAAAATTACTGGCATTTTAAGAGTCTGAAATAGCCCATCATGATATTATAAAAAACAAAGCAATACAAACCTTCATTAATGGAAAATAACAGACAATATAATTATGTATTCAATATACCAAAAAGCTATGAAATAACAAAAAGCATTTTCCCTCTAGAAATGTAGATGTCTCCTATGCCTTAATACAGTATGGAAGCTACAGGAGATATTATTTTCAAACATAATGACACATATGCATTTTAAAAGCCCTGCAGGTAAGTCTGACCATGATATTTGGCACCAGACATATAATTTTTTTAGATATGAGACAGGGAAGTGTAGACAAGCACATTTGTCACACAGCAGAGGCACTGACTCATTAAATAATACATGTTTTCAGAGGAAGTTAAACAGAGTATGTGTGAGGTAGCTGTGTCTCTGCATGAACATAATATGTATGCATTTGCACACACAAAAAAGAAAAACACTTTCAACTAAGCTGTAGAGACATGATGCAATGTTTTAAATTTTTACCAGTTTTTCTTAATCACTATTCAACACCATGATGATCTTTGCAAAAATTGTTTTAATGTGCCCAAACACGTCTTTGTATAGTCATATCTTAAATCCAGAATTCAGAACAATTGCATTATGTAAGGATTTTGACCACTCTCATCATTAGAACTACTGCCTTCAATAGCAAAATTACATTGTGTATGTATTATTGGACATAGTACAATACTATATAGTATTTCAGTTCATGAAATACTATGTGTAAGAATATTATTTTAATTGTGAAAAAATACACATGGTGTAAAATTTACCATCTTAGCCCTTTTAAGTGTACTGGTCAGTATTAAGTATATTCCCATTGTTGTGCAATCAATCTTCAGAACTTTTCATCTTGCAAAACTGAAACTCTGTAGCCATTAAACAACAACCCCTGATTTTTCCCTCCCTACAATGCCTGAAAACAACCAATCGATTTTCTGTTTCCACAAATTTGATTACTCTAGATACTTCATACAAGTGGAATTATACAGTATTTTTCTGTTTGTGACAGGCTTATGTCACTTAGCCTAATGTCCTCAAGGTTCATCTATGCTATAGTATGTGTCAGAATTCCTTCCATTTTCAGGCTGAATAGTAGTCCATTGTATGCATATGCTACATTTTGTTTATCCTTTCATCCATCAGTGAATATTTGAGTTGCTTTCACTTTTTGGCTATTGTGAATAATGCTGCTATGAACATGGTGTACAGATATCTCTTTGAGACCCTGCTCTTAATTCTTTTGGATATATACTCAGAGGTGAAATTGCTGGATCATATGGTGATTCTATTTTTCATATTTTGAGGAACTGCCATACTTTTTTCATATCAGCTACATCATTTTACATTCCCACCAACAGTGCACCAGGCTTCCAATTTGTCCACACCCTCACCAAAACTTGTAATTTTCTATTAACAAGTGTTGATAGTAGCCATCTTGATGGGTATGAGGAAGAATAATTTTTAAAATACTTTTTTCTAAAGTCAAAGTCAAAGATTATTCTCTGATTGCACTCAGTGCTGTGTTTTGTTGTTTAAGAAAGTATTTGGGTTGGGTGCAATGGCTCACGCCTGTAATGCCAGCACTTTGGGAGGCTGAGGCAGGTGGATGACCTGAGGTCAGGAGTTCGAGACTAGCCTGGCCAACATGGTGAAATGCTGTCTCTATTAAAAATAAAAAAAATAGATGGGCATGGTGGTGTACACCTGTAATCCCAGCTACTCAAGAGGCGAGGCAGGAGAATCACTTTAACCAGGGAGGCAGAAGTTGCAGTGACCCGAGATTGCACCACTGCACTCCAGCCTGGGCAACAAGAGCGAAACTCCATCTCAAAAAACAAAAAAAGTATTTGGAAGCAGACATACATGGATTTAAATTACAACTCCACTATGTTCTAGTTTCTTCTCCAGTGACATAGGAATATTTATGCTTTCCTTAAAAATTATTCTAAATACTAAGATAATGTAAATAAAACACTTGGCACAGCAGCTAGCATATTGTAAGTGCTCAAAAAATGGTAGTTGCACTGATATTGAAATAAGAAGACTTATGATACCTACTCATAAGAAACTTATCATCTTGTTGAGAAGAGACAACTAACTTACACGAAACATCTAAATAATGAAAGTGAACTCTGGGGCATTCAGAATGTGTTGGCGACATTCCATAAGACAGAAATCAACCTATAGAGTTCAAAGCACTTAAAATTTATGAAACTCTTGGAGAGGATGAAGGAAAAAAAGCTTCTTCCATCCGCTCCTCCTTCATCTCCATGATTTTTTTACCTCTAGGTTCACTCCCCCATCAAGAGAGATCCAAGTTGACTTTGTCATTCACTCATTGTACCTCCATATAAAGAGTCAAACAGGGAGTGAGTGGGTGGCAACTCCAGTTGGCAGGACCTGGAGACACAGATATGGCATTAAGGAAGGAAACCTGAGATGACAGAGAAGTTTTAAGGAGTTAGGCAGAAGGCAATAAGTAAAGGTCTAGCAGAAGAGGTGCTTAGGTCTGCTATCAAGTATCAAGTCTTCAGCCACAAGAGTTAGGAGACCAGGGATAAGACTCTAGAAATTATATGTATTCTACAGCAACTGCTATATCAGGCAAATTATCAAGGTAGGCCCAGAACTATGTTTTGAATACTCTCTCCAAAACTCATATTGACATTTAATTGCCATTGTAACAGTATTAAAAAGTGAGATATTTAAGTAGGTCATGAGGGCTCTGCCTTCATGAATAGACCAATGCCATTATCTCTGGAGTAGTTACTGAGATCATGCATTCTTGAGCAAAAGGATGAGTTCAGTCCTATTTTTTCTGTCTGTCCTTCATGATCACTTGCCTTTCCACCATATTATGGTACAACACAGAATCCCTCGCAAGATGCCAGCATCATGCTCTTAGGCTTCCCAGCCTCCAGAACTGTGAGCCAAATAAATTTCTATTCACTATAAAGCCACCCAGTCTGTGGAATTCTGTTATAGAAGCAGAAAACAGACTATGACAGAAAATTGGTACCAGAGAAGGGTTGTTGCTGTAACAAATATCAAAATTCTAGAAGAGGCTTTGGAACTGGTAGATGGCTGGAGACTGCAAGAATTTGGAGGCACAGGCTAGAAAAAGCCTTGACTGCTATGAGTGGAGCATTAAGGGCTTGGAAGAAGAGAAGCACTGTAGGGAAAGTCTGAAACTTCTTAGAGATTACTTTAGTGGTCATAATCAGAATGTTGATAGAAATATAGAAGGCAAAGTTCATTGGATCAAGTCTAAGATAGAAATAAAAAACACGGTACTGGAGTGAGGGCCATCCTTGTTATACAGTTGCAAAGAACTTGACAGAGCTGTATTTGTGTCCTAGGACTTTATGGATTGCAGAACTTAAGAGTAATAAACTAGGATATCTGATGGAAGAAATATCTAAGAAACAAAGCATTTAATCTGCAGCATAGTTACTTTTAACCACATACAATGAGATGTGAGGGCAAAGAGATGCCCTAAAGACAGAATTTACGATTAAAAGAGAAGCAGAACTGGTGTTTTAGACATGAAGTCCTTGCCCATGCCTATGTCCTGAATGGTAATGCCTAGGTTTTCTTCTAGGGTTTTTATGGTTTTAGGTCTAACGTTTAAGTCTTTAATCCATCTTGAATTGATTTTTGTATAAGGTGTAAAGAAGGGATCCAGTTTCAGCTTTCTACATATGGCTAGCCAGTTTTCCCAGCACCATTTATTAAATAGGGAATCCTTTCCCCATTGCTTGTTTTTCTCAGGTTTGTCAAAGATCAGATAGTTGTAGATATGCGGCATTATTTCTGAGGGCTCTGTTCTGTTCCATTGATCTATATCTCTGTTTTGGTACCAGTACCATGCTGTTTTGGTTACTGTAGCCTTGTAGTATAGTTTGAAGTCAGGTAGTGTGATGCCTCCAGCTTTGTTCTTTTGGCTTAGGATTGACTTGGCGAGGCAGGCTCTTTTTTGGTTCCTTATGAACTTTAAAGTAGTTTTTTCCAATTCTGTGAAGAAAGTCATTGGTAGCTTGATAGGGATGGCATTGAATCTATAAATTACCTTGGGCAGTATGGCCATTTTCAAGATATTGACTCTTCCTACCCATGAGCATGGAATGTTCTTCCATTTGTCTGTATCCTCTTTTATTTCATTGAGCAGTGGTTTGTAGTTCTCCTTGAAGAGGTCCTTCACGTCCCTTGTAAGTTGGATTCCTAGGTATTTTATTCTCTTTGAAGCAATTGTGAATGGGAGTTCCCTCATGATTTGGCCCTCTGTTTGTCTGTTATTGGTGTATAAGAATGCTTGTGATTTTTGTACATTGATTTTGTATCCTGAGACTTTGCTGAAGTTGCTTATCAGCTTAAGGAGATTTTGGGCTGAGACAATGGGGTTTTCTAGATATACAATCATGTCATCTGCAAACAGGGACAATTTGACTTCCTCTTTTCCTAATTGAATACCCCTTATTTCCTTCTCCTGCCTGATTGCCCTGGCCAGAACTTCCAACACTATGTTGAATAGGAGTGGTGAGAGAGGGCATCCCTATCTTGTGCCAGTTTTCAAAGGGAATGCTTCCAGTTTTTGCCCATTCAGTATGATATTGGCTGTGGGTTTGTCATAGATAGCTCTTATTATTTTGAGATACGTCCCATCAATACCTAATATATTGAGAGTTTTTAGCATGAATCATTGTTGAATTTTGTCAGAGGCCTTTTCTGCATCTATTGAGATAATCATGTGGTTTTTGTCTTTGGTTCTGTTTATATGCTGGATTACATTTATTGATTTGCATATATTGAACCAGCCTTGCATCCCAGGGATGAAGCCCACTTGATCATGGTGGATAAGTGGATAAGCTTTTTGATGTGCTGCTGGATTCAGTTTGCCAGTATTTTATTGAGGATTTTTGCATCAATGTTCATCAAGGATATTGGTCTAAAATTATCTTTTTTGGTTGTGTCTCTGCCCGGCTTTGGTATCAGGATGATGCTGGCCTCATAAAATGAGTTAGGGAGGATTCCCTCTTTTTCTATTGATTGGAATAGTTTCAGAAGGAATGGTACCAGTTCCTCCTTGTAGCTCTGGTAGACTTTGGCTGTGAATCCAAAAGCAATGGCAACAAAAGCCAAAATTGACAAATGGGATCTAATTAAACTAAGGAGCTTCTGCACAGCAAAAGAAATCACCATCAGAGTGAACAGGCAACCTACAAAATGGGAGAAAAATTTCCCAACCTACTCATCTGACAAAGGGCTAATATCCAGAATCTACAATGAACTCAAACAAATTTACAAGAAAAAAACAAACAACCCCATCAAAAAGTGGGCAAAGGATATGAACAGACACTTCTCAGAAGAAGACATTTATGCAGCCAAAAGACACATGAAAAAATGCTCATCATCACTGGCCATCAGAGAAATGCAAATCAAAACCACAATGAGATACCATCTCACACCAGTTAGAATGGCAATCATTAAGAAGTCAGGAAACAACAGGTGCTGGAGAGGATGTGGAGAAATAGGAACATTTACTGTTGGTGGGACTGTAAATTAGTTCAACCGTTGTGGAAGTCAGTGTGGCGATTCCTCAGGGATCTAGAACTAGAAATACCATTTGACCCAGCCATCCCATTACTGGGTATATACCCAAAGGACTATAAATCATGCAGCTATAAAGACACATGCACATCTATGTTTATTGCGGCACTATTCACAATAGCAAAGACTTGGAACCAACCCAAATGTCCAACAATTATAGACTGGATTAAGAAAATGTGGCACATATACACCATGGAATACTATGCAGCCATAAAAAATGATGAGTTCATGTCCTTTGTAGGGACATGGATGAAATTGGAAATCATCATTCTCAGTAAACTATAGCAAGGACAAAAAACCAAACACTGCATGTTCTCACTCATAGATGGGAATTGAACAATGAGATCACATAGACACAGGAAGGGGAACATCACACTCTGGGGACTGTTGTGGGGTGGGGGGAGGGGGGAGGAATAGCATTAGGAGATATACCTAATGCTAAATGACGAGTTAATGGGTGCAGCACACCAGCATGGCACATGTATACATATGTAACTAACCTGCACATTGTGCACATGTACCCTAAAACTTAAAGTATAATAATAAAAAAAAGAAAAAAAAGAAAGACAAAAAATAAATAAATAAATAAATAAATAAATAAAAGAGAAGCATAATTGAAAGATTTGGAAAATTTCATCCTGGCCATGTAAAGAATGAAAGAGTATGTTCAGGAGAGAATACCAAGGACTCAGCCAAGTGACAGTTTGCCAAACATGAATAGAAGGGATTCAGGTGCTGTTCATTAAAACAATGGGAGAGAGATTCTGAAAGCATTTTAGAGATCTTCAAGGCTGCCCAGGGCTGCCTCAGGTCTCTGCTCCCTGTATTCTGGTGTAGTGCCCCTCAACTACCTCAGCCATGGCTTAAACAAACTCAGGTGAAGCTCAGCCCACTGCTCCACAAGGTGCAAGCAGCAAGCCTTGGCAGCATCTGCATGGTATGAAGTCTGTAGGCTCACAGAATATGAAAGCTGTGGGGGCCATACCTACCTTTACCTAGATTTCAAAGGATGCCATGTACCATCAGGGAACCCAGGCAGAGGCTTGTCACAGGAGCAGAGCCACCTCAGAGAGTCCCCACTAGGGCAATGATTAATGGAGCTGTGGGAGAAAGGTCACCTCAGAGACCCCAGAACTCTAGGGCCAGCAGCATGCAACACTAGCGTAGAAAAGCTACAGGCACAAGATTCCAACCCATGACAGCTACTGGGTGGACTAAGCCCAACAAGGCATAAGGGGCAGTGCTGCCTGAGGCCTTGGAAGCCCAGCCCCCACACTAATGTGTCCAAGATGTGAAACAGCCAACCAAGAATATAATCCAGCTTTAAGAGTTAATGTTGTTCATGCTGTCGGGTTTTGGACTTACTTGGGATCAGTTACCCCTTTTTACGTCCCTATTTCTCCCGTTTGGCATGGGAATGTCTATCCTATTCCAGTCCTATCATTGTATTTTCGAAGTAGATAATCTTATTGATTTCACAGGCTTACAGTTGGATGTATTTGCTTCAGGAAAATCATGCCTTCATTCTCACTCATATCTGATCTAGATAACTCTGGAATTTGGACTTCTGAGTTGATGTAGAACAAATTAAGACTTTGGGAGCTACTAGGATGAAATGAATGTACTTTGTATGTGAGAAGGACATGAATATTGGGAGGACTAGAGATGGAATACTATGGTTTGAATGTCCCCTCCAAAACTGATGTTGAATTTTAATTGCCATTGTAATAGTATTAAGAGATGAGACCTTTAAGAGGTGATTATGTCGTGATTGCTCTGCCCTCATGAATGGATAATGCTGTTATCATGTAAGTGGTTAGTTATTGTGGGAGCAGTATCCTGATGTAAAGGTTGAGCTTGGCCTGATTTCCTCTCCCTGTCTTATACGTTCACTTGCCCTTCCACCATGTTATGATGCAGCACAAAGGCTCACAAAGATGCCAGTGCCATGCCTTTGGACTTCCCAGGCTTCAGAATCATAAGTCAAAATATTTCTGTTCATTATAAATTACCCAGTCTGTGATAATCTGTTATAGCAGCAGAAAATGAACTAAGACACCCAGAAAAACAACAATATCATTACTGGCATTGAGTACTGAAGCAAAACAATAGCCGATTAGTCCTCCACAAGTATAAGAGGTGAACTAGCAAGCAGAGCCTTTGGCTCTCTGGATTGTTCCTCTAAAAAACAAAAATAACCCTAACAAAAAGCAGCCTCAAAACAGCAGACAATGCAGTGGCTCCATCCAAAAGAATGGACTCCATAGCAACAGTGCTGTGGAGTCAAGGAATCAGAGTGCCTCAAGAACCCTGCCCTCTGCTAAAAATTGGAAATGACCTGGAACATAGACTGTAGGGTGAGCTTACACTCTAAACAATAACTATTTGTTGAATCAATAATTTGTGGCTATGAATCCTCTCTGGCATGATGTCTATCACCTCCCGCCACAATCAGATTATTCATTCATTTCTTCCACCAACGTTCACTGAACACATTCTACATACTAGTCCCTGTATGTGCTGTAAGTGCTACGAGTACAGAAATGAATAAGCCACAGTCCTGAATGGCTCTCAAAATGCTCCTGATCTAATGGGCCATGAAAATCTCTTGACAACCACGATTCTTTATATCAGACACTCTTCTCCATGGATTATTTCAGCTTTCTACCAATGTTACACCATGAAACTAGAAAACAAGGGGAACATAATTCATATCCATATGATTTCATATCCATGATTTCATATCCATATGAATTCACACATTGTACCCACACACAGGGTAGAAAAGAAAAATGGGAATTGCTTCATTAGTTTTCAGAACATTCTCCATCCACTTAGGCTTTGGTCAAATAGATGGACCGGCTCCTTTACTTACTAGCCATGAAACACTGGACAAGAATTATAAATCTCTGTGCTTCACTTTTCTCATCTTTAAAACAGGAATGATAATGGTATCTACCTCAATGGTAATATTATACATGGAACAAAATAGCCACTCCATAAAAGCTGATATTTTATAAACTTATATTGCTTTTAGCTTCATACTACAGTTATTAAAATTCTGAGCAGTGAGATTAACTTGGCCACCGTGGTTACTTTAACCAGTGGTGAAGATGAAAATAATACTCAAACCTTCTCCCTCTAAAATTCCTTCTAACATATGTTGCTGCTTCTCCTCACCACAAATCTGAAATATCAGAAATCTTTCTTCAGTATTACAAAGAAAAAAAAAACTTTATATCTCAGTAATACACCACAACTTAAAAATACATATCTCAATAATGTACCATAACATTAAATAAAATAATTATGCAGTATATTTTTAAAATAAAAGATGAAGGAAGGGATGAAGGGAGGAAAAGAAGAGATTGCAGTTATATTTGAGGTTAAAATACATTGCGTTTGGTACTTGGAAACTGGTCCAAGATCTTTGAAATGTGTAATTATCTATTATTCAGTAAATATTTATTGAGTACTTACTATGTCCCAGGCACTATTCTAGGTGCTGGAGATTCTACCATGAGCAAAGAGAAAATCCTGACCTCATGCAACGTACAATAAATTAAGAGAAATTGGCAATAATCATATGATCGTGTAATATAATTTAGTAAATGGCAGGTAAAAGGAAAATAAAACAAGTTAAAGTGGCATATGAGGGGGATACTTCAGAGAGGGTGACCCCTCTAAGAAGGTAGTGTTTGAGACCAAAATGGAAGAGGAAGCAAGGTATGCAATTATCTGGGGAACTCCAACGGAAGAAACAGAGAATGTAGAGGTTCTAAGGGAAGAATGAGCTTAGAGTATTCAAAAATAACAAGAACACCAGTTTGGAAACTACAGAAAGAAATGACGAGAGATAAAAATCACAAAGGTAGGTAGACGCTAGATCACCTAGACCATAAAAGGGGGCTGGAATTTGTTATAAGTATGATAAACAGTCACTGGCTACTTCTTAACAGTCATGTGACATGATGTGACTTGTTAAAAGCTCATCTTGAATGCTGTGTGGAAAATAAACTAGAAAGAGACAAGATTGGGAACTGAAGGTTATCTAATTCATCTAGATAAGTAATGATGTTAGGAGACTGGGTTGGCATAGTGGAAGCAGCAGTAGCAAGAGAAAGGATAATAGTAGAGGTAGTAATTAGAATTGGTAGGTTTCAGGGTATATTCTAAAGGTGGAGCTGGGTAGGCTTACTGGTGGAGCTGGGTAGGCTTACTGATGAATTGGCTATTGAGAGTGAGAAAAAGAGAAATTAAGGATGACTTCTATGTTTTATCTTGATCAGCTGCTGGAATGGCAGATCTCTTTAGTGAAATGGAAAGTACTTGGAGTGGAAGGGGGTTAATCAAGAGTTATACTTGAGACATATTAAATTTGAGATGCCTATTAGAAAACTAGGCGATGTTGAGCAGGCAGTTGACAAAAGTCTGGGCAAGAGGCCAGAATTGGAGTTGTAAGTTTGGAAAGCATCACCTCTTATATAGAAGAGGAGAAACTTATATAGAATAGGAGAAACTCATTTGATAATTAGGAGAAAAATAAAGAAAAAAAAAGCTGGGGACAGAGCACTGGGACATTCCAGCATTTAGAGATCTATAAAAGAGGAAGACTCAGCCAAGAGACTGAGATCAACCAGTGTGGTAGCAACATCCAGAAGAAAACAAATGAGTAAAGGATTGTTCATAAAAAATGAAATACAAATGGCTCTTGGAAACGAAAAGATATTCAGCCTCCCTCAAATAAGAGAAAACAAAATTTAAACTTCATTGAGATACTATTGTTTACCCATCAGATTAACAAAAATCACAAGTTTAATAATGCACTATATTGGTGAGGCTATAGGGAAACAGTCTCAGATATTGTGGTGGGAGGTGGTGTATAAATTGGCACATTCTCTTTCAAGAACAACTTGGCAATACCAAAATTTCTGGTGTAAATATACTCTTTGACTAGGCAATTCTATTTCTCAAAATTCATCCTATAGTATATTTAGAGATATGCAAAATGACAAACAAGCTAGGATATAGATTCCCAAATTAAATTCAATAGCAAAAGATTAAACCAATTTGAATATATATCATCATAGAACTATTTAAATAAATTACACTTCATCTTGAAAATGAAATACTATTCAGTCATTAAAAAGAATGAGGTAGCTCTATAGGTACAATATGGAAGGCTCCTGAAGATATATGACTGAATTAAACAAGTCAAAGTTTGTATCTTTAGTATGTTAATATCTTTAGTATGTTACCTATCTTTTATATAAGAAAACAAAGGAATAAAAAAATATATCATTGTATATGCCTAGAATATCTCAAAGGATACACAATAATCTAGTTACAAGGTCACTTCTGGGCATGAGAACTGTGTGGGATAGAAGAGAAACTTATTCTCAGTTCATATCCTTTTGTATCTTTTGAATGTTATAGCATATACATGTACTACCTATTCAAAAAGTATTTTTGAAAGTTTAAAGAAGGAGAGCTCCAAGAGGTCAAGTGAAATAAGGACTGAAAATTGACCATCGTTAAGGCAAGATGGAGGTTCTTGGTGGCCTTGGTAAGAGTGAGTTCACTGGAGTGGTAAGCATGAAAACGTGATTGGATTTTCAAGGAGAGAATGGGAGGTAAGTGGCGATAGTGAATGTAGAGTTCTATACAGGAAAGAATACTGCACTTTATTTTAACTTCTGATTCAACCATTTCTTACCCTTTCAACCTGGACAATTCACTTAATTTCTGTGAGCCCCAGTTACATCACAAGTAAGATGAAGAAAGCCATGTTTGCCCTCCCTACTGTAGATCATCCTTGTTGAGCTCAAATGAGAGAGTGTCTTTTAATTGGTAAGCTGTAAAACTCTGATAGGACATGTCATTATTGTTATTAATATACAAGCACTCTTGCAATACAGGAAAAAAACTCTCAAAATAAGTATTTTGGAGAGTTTGAGATTTTGTTTTTGCTGTACTGGTCCATTTTTCTAACGTAACCTATATTATATTATAGGTGTCTCTATACTGTTGCTTTCTTAAATGCCTCTTTTTTCCCAAAGGGAAATATATTTTATTTCTGATTTTAAACTCAGTGGTTTTAAAACCATAGCTTTAGCAAAAAGCTTTAAAAAACCTACTGGTTATCTTTTCCTTAACAATATTGTGATAATAAAGAAATACATAAAGTTAAAAAATATAATATCACAACAGTCTCATTTCTCAGAGATAACCACTATTAACCAGTACATTTTAAAAATCTTTCCAGACATTTCTCTGTCACAGTCAGCAATGCAATCAATGTCCTTGTATGCATTTACTTTGGATTTAAACAAAAACAAGTTGACCTCTCCTGACAGTTCTTAATCCAAAACCGAAACTTAGTCACAGTGTTCCACCTCAAACATACATTACCCATCCAGATTTGACTTACAATAGGAAAAATCAAGAGCTTTTTTTTTTTTTCTGGCGTGAACAGAGTCCATGTAAAAGTGTGAATAGAAACAACCACTTTTGATATTAGTTCCTTCCTAAATGTTAAGTTTCTAGTTTGAGCAGAAGTTGTTGTAGCTAATTTTACCCTGCCAAATAATTCTTATCTTATTGGAAGCTGGGGTAATAATGTGGATGAATGCCTTGCAGAATAAAGAATGCAAAACTCCCTCTGCTACTAACTTCTTTGACCAAGATAATTAGGAATCACCTAATTTAGCCCTGAACATTCAATAGTGAATAACATATTCTCATTTGAAAGAATGATTTTAAGACATAATAAATATTCTTTTTAATCAAATTAATCTTTGTTTGCTTAAGCAGACCCATCTCAAGGGCAGGCACAATAACAGAATTTGCTCATACATTATACAATACACCTCTGTCTACAACTGTGAATTTGCAAGTTGCAGAAACTTAGCATGCACTGCAGGGATAAGTATACTTCTTACTTTCTAACTGTAATGTCAGTACTTGCAACATCACCAAATCAATGGGAAAATAGCAGAATTTGGCCATATGAAAAAAGTATTTTTTAATTGGTTGTTGGCTGCTCATCTCTCATAACAAAATCCCACCTACTACGTGACTTAAACAACAGAAACATGTTCTCTCACAGCTATGGAGGCTAGAAGTCCAAGATCAGGGTGGCAGCATGGTCAGTTTTTGGCAAGAGGTCTCTTCCCAATTTACAGATGGCTGCCTTCTTGCTGTGTTCTCACATGATGGAGAGAGGACCAGCAAGTTTTCTGGTGTCTCTTCTTATAAGGAGCTGTAGTCCTATCATGAGGGCCCTATCCTCATGACCTCATATAACCCTTAATACTTTTGTAGGAGTCCTATCTGCAAATACCATCACACTGAGAATTTGGGGCTTTGACATCTGAGTTTTGGGGAAACACAAACATTCAGTCCATACCGTTAGTCCTTTCTATGGTGATTTTATAATTAAAAGAACTATAAAAAGAATGAAAAGTAGTGAAAAATGTCCTGGATTAGAAGTCAACAGATTTGAGTTGTATTACAACTCCTTGTGTCCTTGAGCTAGACATTAAATATCTCTCAGTTTCTTTCATTTGTTAAAATGAAACAGGTACACAAGAGACTCACCACCAAAGCTAATATTGCATTTATTCAAAGCAAAAGAAATGTTATAGAACTTAATTTTTCTAACACTGGCTAAAATTAATTTCTCTCCAGCTGTGAAAAGGCAATTGAATTATAACCTCCTTTTCTCTTTCAACAATTATCTTTTCCAAACAAAAATCTAGTTTTGTTGCTAGAAATAAATCCCAATATCTATAGGAGAGACAGTTTAACATTGCAAAACCATGTATAATGTATATCACATGACTGATGAAGAATTAACAAAGAGACATTGGGAACAATCCACTGGAGAAAAAGTTTAAATTATTTCAAATTTCTTATTAATTTTCTTTCATCATCTCACCTTCATCTCTGAATTCATTCCTTCATACTATAATGTTATCAGGACCAGATTTAATAAAATTAGTTAATAATCTTTCCACTTTCATAGTGATACATAATTGCCTAAGCTTCATTTTATGAGGGTAATATGTAGGTTACATGACTGTCACAAAATACTTTTAGATACCATGAAATTTAGATAGCAAGTATTTGGGGATTTTGTTATTTACAGGATTCAGACACCTCACAAACCCTAAGAATAAAAACAAAAACTCAAAAGTTACTCAATAACTATTTATTGAGAGTTTAACAGTGGCATGTAACTCAATCAATGCTTAAATTTTCTGAATTAGAAGTAGGCATAGAAAATATTCCACAGTGACACTAGGAAGCCATAAAAATGATTTCTACACAACACGGGATCATTCTAGGTGGAATCCAAACAGTGGCTGTTTCCTCATATCAAAAAGCCACAGAAATACTTCTAATGACTTTCAGCCCCTCAATATAGAACAGATCAAAACCTCTCAGAGATTCTAAGCTGCAGCAATGCTTGCAAAGCACAATCCCACTCCCGGAACCAAAATGGGGAAAAGGATTTTACAGAGTATAGGGGAAGCACAAGAATCCTTATATTTGATGAAATTATAGAGTTGAAACAAATTACATTTGATGCAATTAGCTAAAAAATGGTTTATAAAGTGCTACTTAGAGATTGTCTTGTGTGATTGTAAATGTAGCAACCAAATATCCTCTTCTAGTCATAACCCAGACTCTGAGGCAATGCATGTTCATTCTGAGACAGGTAGAAGTAGGACATGCAGACTGTAGGACCCGGGAAAGGAGCCACGCAAAGGGACCAACACTAGGTCGGAGGCATTTCTCTGATTCACACTCACCTAAGGTTTAATCAATTTCCTCATGTGAAGGGAATGAATGTTGCTGTCAGAATCATGTTCAATATCCATTGTAGTTTGTTGGATATATGTTCATGTTCCACTTAATTTGAATTATAATAGTACTAATTTTATAGCATGGTTTCAGTGATTAATTACACACATTTCCTTCATACCTTCTTAAAGAATGTTAACTGGGCTAAGTGGTTCCCAAGTCCCCAGCTAACTGCAGTCAAGATTCAGTTGCCCAAAGTGAATGAGCTAAGTGAGCATTACTCCTAGCAGAGGGTGTCTGAACAAGTCTTATTCCTACCTGGCTGTATATAGAGTACACCAGCCTTTAACTAGGTAATAAATGGATGACTACTCTAGAAACTTATTACATAGTTGAGAAGGCAAAAACTAATATACATACACTCACAAATGTAGCAAATGAGGGTCTAAGTGTAAGACACTATGCTACGCATAATATAAAGATGAACAAGACAGGCATGGTCTTGAATTCAAAATGATCATAATCTTGTAAGTAGTAGAGGATATAATAATAACAATGAAATAATAATTTAAAATATATAGGGCTCACATAATGTGGCAAGGACTACACCAAGAGACCCATAGCACATTCTGTTTAATCCTTTTATTAATACTTACGGGGTAGGTATAATTATTCTCAACTTACAGGAGAACAAACTAAGTTCACAGAGTTTAAGTAAGCAGTTCAAGTTTATAAAGCTACTTAGTAGGACTTGTCTGTTTGACTCCAAAGAGCATTAGCTCCTTTCTGCGACATCATATTTCCACATATAGGCAGATCACTGTGATATGGCAAACACTACAAAAACAGACCAAATAACTGAAGGACTTTTACAGCACTCATTTCCAGCCAGAGGAAACTAGAAACGTTTGGTGGAAGAGGTGTCCTTTGAGCTGGCCCTTGAGGACTCTAATAGGGGATGAATAACTGTAGAAAGCTGGATTATTCCAGGAGGCAGAAGGCACGGGGGCAAAAACATAGAGGTAGGAGAGCCTACGTTTTGCAAAGGAAGAATGATCAGTAATCTATTTTGGTGATAGAAAAAAATATGGTGGAGTGGTGGGAAAAATGGGTTGGAATTAGGTTGGAACCAAATGGTAACACACAGGTCTGGAATGTGACTTTAAGAAGTTTAGAATATTTGATAGGTACCATTGACCTACTGAAAAGCGTTTGAGGAAGAAGGGCTTAATCAAAACCATGCTTTAGTGTGAACAAACAAACAATAATCGGGGATATGTGACAACAAATATTTGATAAAATCTAATGTCAGGAAATATTCTTGTTGTAACATAAGGAGAAAACTAGTAGGCTGTTGAAGTTTGATCCCCTGGAAGAAATAATAAGAAAAATAAAATAATAAATTATTATAATAGCCAACCTTTGTTAAACTCATATTATGCACCAGGCTCTGTCTCCAAGTTCCTTATAATAACAATCGAGTATTCACTCTGTGAGTCCAGGTTTGCTGCAAAGGAGGTTGTAAGTCAGCAGTCCCCAATTTTTTTGGCACCAGGGACTGGTTGCGTGAAAAACAGGTTTTCCACAGACCAAGGATTCAAGTGCATTACATTTATTGTGCGTTTTATTTCTATTATAATTACATTGTAATATATAATGAAATAATTATACAACTCACCATAATGTAAAGTCAGCGGGAGCCCTGAGCTTGTTTTCCTGCAACTAAATGGTCCCATCTGGGGGTGACAGGAGACAATGACAGATCATCAGACATTAGATTCTCATGAGGAGCGCACAACCTAGATCCCCCACATGCTCAGTTCACAATAGGGTTCACGCTTCTAAGAGAATATAATGCTGCTACTGCTGATCTGACAGGAGGTTGAGCTCAGGCGGTAATGCATGTGATGGGGAGCAGCTGTAAATACAGATGAAGCTTTGTTTGCTCACCCACCACTCACCTCCTCCTGTGCGGCATAGTTAGTTCCTAACTGTCCATGGCCCAGGGGTTGGGGACACCTGCTGTAAACTATTTAAATCAAGCTGTTAGAGATCAGAGAATTCATCTCTTTTCAAGTGATCAGGTCACTAGTGACATCAAATATAGTCTCTTCCTCCTGTTGAGTGGGCATGAATAAACACTGAAAAATACTCTCACCAACTTTTTCTTTCCTAAACTCCATAAGGACCATTTGTCACTAACATGCCTCCATTTCCAAGATTACAGTTTCTTTTACATTACTTATATTTTGTGGTGCTTGTTTCCCAGCACTTCTGTCCCTTCAGTAAACTCTCTTCTCCAAATCAGACTGTAGGATGGGTTATTTCTAGGAAAAGCTCCTCCAAATAAACTGATTCCACCCACTATGTATTCATTCTGATGTCTTGTTCCTGCAATTTAAAGCACTTTTGGAACCTGAAGCTCACAATTTATAATTGCTTCAACTTTCTCAATGTAAGGAGGGGCAGGGATTGCAAAACAAAAAGCAAGAGAAAGATTTTGCGACCATTATCATTCTTAACTAGCAAAGGAGAATTAGTCACCCATGTTCTCATTCACAAAACACTATCTGTAAGTAAGCTGTGTGCTTACAAGCTACATGAGTACAGAGTATGGGGGAATAAGCACAAGTTTGAGCCAAATTATTACATATCAGTTCTTTAATGATAGAAATTACTTAATTATTTTTATATTTCTGAATTGCCTAGCACAGTGAACTGCACACTCTAGACACGGAATAAATATCTGGTGAATAAATGAATAAACAAATGCTTTCTTAGCAAACTATAGATTAGTAAAGGGAGAGAAAGTAAAATTCAAATGTGAATAATTCATATATTTTAACAGTTTGGATTAATGTATCTCATGAAGAATGAGGATAATGGCTAAATTTGAGCAGAATGTTGGATTTTTGTGGAGATTTAATTATCTATTATTTAACATGACCAATGCAATAAATACCTTTAATAATAATATTTGATTATTTAATCTGACAACTCAGGCAGGTGTAGCCTCCAAAAAGATATGTCCAAGCCCAAATCCCTGAGACCTGTGAATATTGCCTTATTTGGAAAAGGGGACTTTGCAAATGTAATTAAGTGGAAGTTCTTAACTAAAGATTATCCTAGATTGCCTGGGTGGGCCCTGAATTCAATGACAAGTACCCTAAGAGACAGAAGAGCAGGATGCAACATGACAAGGGAGGCAGTGATTGGAGAGATGCCACCGAGAAATGCCAATGAATGCTAACAGCCACCAGATGCTGAAAGAGACACAACATGGATTCTCCCATAGAAACTCCAGAGGACGTAGAGCCTTACAGACACGTTAATTTTGGACTTCTGCCATGCAGAACTGTGAGAGAATACATTTTTGTCATTTTAAGCCACCCAGTTTGTGGAAATTTGTTACAGCATGCCTAAAAATCTAAGATAAATAAAGACCCCTTCTTTCCCCTAAAATCAACCTTGACTTCCATCTTTTGTTCACCAACAATCCCTCCAACAGCACTGCTTTTAAAACATACCCAGTATCCAACCACTTCTCACCACTTCCACTGCTCCCACTGATCCTAGCCACCATCCTGCATTAGCCTCTTAAAGAATCTCCTTGATCCCGCCCATTCCCACTACAATCTATTCTCAGCACCCAGGCTGCAACATTTAAACTTAAGTCATATGTGAAAACACTGCAAGCCCCCCCCCCCCCCCCCGCATTACCTCCAGAGTAAAAGCAAAAATCCCCACATTGGCCTACACAGCCCCCAGTCACCTACTGACCTCATTTCCTACTACTCTCCCCAGGCATCGGTCTGCCTCAGACTTGGCCTCTAGTCCTCTTTGCTCCCCTCCTGCACTCCAGGCATGGTCCCACCTCAAGGCCTTTGCACTGGCAGTTTCCTCTGTTCTGTAAGTCGTTTCCTCAGGCAGGTACCTTCTTCTTCTAATGTCACCTTCTCAGTGATGTGTAAAAATGTATTGAATATGTAACAAAGAAAATATTTTTATAACTATCTTTATAATTTTGTTTACTTTATTCTGTTTTCTCTATTATTGTTCTTTTTTTAATCATATGACCTGGTCTTAGTGTTCCATGCATATTTTCTCAGCTTGTACAGAACTAGATTCCTCTATAATGTCCCATGTGTTAAATCTATGATTTGTTAATGACTTTGGATATTTGAGAAACATACAATAATGTCCAACATTTTCTGAAGTAGTACATCATGCCTTGACCATATAATTAATTATTTTTAATTTGTGACTTAAGTAAAATAGTCTTTGCTTTATGATCAGGGAGACAATTGTGTATCTCCTCTTTACTTCCAAAGTTACAAACCACTCTCAAAAGCACAAATAGTGATTAGTTAATGAATAATGTAAGAGAGTAGTGAGAATAACATAGAAATTTAGCTTCAAAAATGAGCAAATCTATCAAAGTAAAAGCTATTTCTCCAATATGGTCAGGATGGTAGCAGGTATATTATCACTACAGGAAGCAAATTTGACTGTCAAGTTGATGAGGAATAATTACGATTGTCAGGCAGAGAAATGATGAGATTGTGGGAAATTGAGCATTCCAAAATTCTCATGAAAGTGTTGACTTCATGTCATAGTCCCCAAACTCATTTTAATGCTATAAGATCCAACTCACTTTTCCAGAAGTTATTGTTGCCAGTTTTCATCCTGCCAATTGTGAGATGTTCCAATGTGATTTTTGTGTTTGTTTGTTTTGTTTGGGAATTCATTATCACATTGTCAGATTTCTAGGTCATTGCTTGGAGAGGCAATTCTAGTAGTGTTTTAAATCACCCATGTGATAAACCTTTTCTTTGGAAAGACCTCTCCCCCAATCATCCAAAATAATTTCATAATCTCTCTTGGTTTGAAAGTTTATAGATTTGAGGCCCACGTAATTCTTTCCTTGGCTAAGATAATATGCTAAAAAGAACTTTCCCAAACTATATTGAAAACAAAATTATGACATTCTACTAAGTATCAGTTTCAACAAATACTTTTTAAAAAATTTCAAGCAGATCAAATACTTCTACAAGTTAGGCATTGTGGGTCCCCTTCTATTTTGTTAGGTGCATGGCTTCTGGAACTCCTAAGACCGCAGCACTTCCTTTGAAATCAGTATTCTTGAAGGCTCTAGAGACAGTGGGCTCAGAAAAGCGCCTCAGGCCTCTATACAGGAGACAGACCTGGTATAATTTGTACAACAGCCCACGGCATTACCAATTCACCCTGTAATTTTGCCAGATCTTATAAACTAAGCAGGCTTGGCCCTAGTCATTACAGAGATGGGAAGCCTCCAGGGTAAACCCAATTGCTGCAGAAACTATCATTAAAACTATTATTGAACATCTATCTGGTGCCAAAAATACATCCAACTTATTGTAGTCATTTGGATCTGCAGCAAGACGATGCTTCTGCACTTCACAAGAAACACATGAAGGCCTTGGCAATTTTAACCTAGGGAAATGCTGAAATGGAAAAGCACTTGTCCCAAAAGGCACTCAGGCAACATCACGCTGCCCCCACAACCCCAGACTGGATCACTGCCAGTTCCAGCATCCTTTATCATTCCCTCCTGTAGCCAAGACTCTGAAGGGAGGCCCAGATACAATTTGGTCATATTTAGACAATTTTATCACTTAAATACTTCTCAGTCTATCTCCTCTTTCTTCATGCCAAATACCATTGCCTTAGTTTAGTCCTTCACACCTTTGACCTGAACTAACACAAAAGCTTCCTAACTGATTCTCTTAACTCCCTTCTACCTTCCTCCCACACCTCAGATCCCCTTACATACATCCTCCACACTGCAGAGAGAGTGATCTGCCTGAAACACACATCCGATCATTTCACTCCCAAGTTTTGAATGGCTGTGAATTCACTCATTGATGCACTCATTTAATTCATTCAATAAATACCCAGTGCTTGGCACTAGGAATACAACAGTAAACAAAACAGATACATCTCTACCTTCTTGAAGCTTACATTCCTGTGGACAAGATGGGAAATAAGCAAACAGATATAGATATATCTATATATGGAAAAAGAAAGAGTAAATGATGGGGTGGGGGATTTTTAGAAACAGTAGTCAGGACAGTCCTTCATCAACACATAGGGATGAGGGGAGAGAGTCAGCCATGAGGCAGGGAAAGGGAGTGTTGGACCAACTCAAATGAGGCCTTGCCTTTCAGGCCTTGGTAAGAATGTGGATTTTATTCTAGATGGGGAAGAAGCCATTGGGGTTTGAGTACTGGGGAATGACATTATCTAACTTGTGTTTTAGAGGAAACACTCTCACTCTGTGCATAGGGTAAACCATAGAGGGACAGAAGTGGGAGCAAGGAGACCTGATTACCAGACTAATTGTGGAGCCATTGATGTGATCCTGGTGGAGGTAGAAGTAGCTTAGATTAGCTTGGTGATGATGATCAGATTTGGGATATCTGGCCAAAAGGATTTGCTGAAGGATTGAATGTGGGTGTGCAAGAAAGCAAGGAATGAAGGACTCAGCACTGCCCACAGAAAAAAACAACCCACATGTGGCATCCAAGTCCTTCCCAATCTGACTCCTCCTTCTCTCTTCAGCCTCATCTCACACCACTCCACACCTGAAACATTTCCTTCCAGTAATTCTGAATTCCAGGAGTTTCTTCACTCAGGCTTGCACACAGCAAAGGCTCAATGAATGCTGATCTGAACTGAACTCCTAAGAACTATCCATATCATCAGGTCAGCCAGATCACAGACCAGAGGAATGATATCATCAGAGAAAAATGGAAAGCAATGCTTTCCTGGATAAATCCCCTTGCACGAGAGGGTGTGCTGACCACATGAATCAGGAGCTCTTCCTATGGAGTCAAGTCCTGTAGTCAAAGTTAGCCAGCCCCAAAACATCTCTGGATGTGACAAAGATAGGCATCAAAGATAAATGGCTTGGGGAAAAAGAGAAAAAGAACACACTCGCCCATTCTATTTTACAATGAGGGTAACAGGCATCTAGAAAAATGAAAAAACCAGGCGCTAGCTGCCTGTTACCTCCACGTGCAACCTCAACGGCAGCCCATGTTGCTTTTCACAGTCATGCCTGGTAGACAATGTTGAGAGAATCAGTCTGCAAGCTACAGGTACAAAGCAGTGTTCAGGGGATCTATAATCATGTTACATAAAGTGGGGTTTATATAAAGTTGACAGAATGTGCTGATGTGAGCCATTTACAGTTCAATTGTAACAGAGCAGTCTGGCAAGCAGCTAGCTTTATCTGGGATACGATGTACTTTGGATTCTGCTATCAAGTCAGATTTAGAATAACAATCTGAAGGGAATGCAATCCCCCTTTTAAAAATCCTGCCTTTTCTTTCTTGGATCTAGGAAATAAAACTAGATGAGTCTACATAATCCCAGCAAACTTTTCATTACTTTATAAAGAAATGAAAATCATCTAAAAATTTTGTTCAAGGAAAACAAATTCAGTGCACAGAACTTGATTTAATACAGTGGACAAGAAATCTTTAAAAATATATATATGTTTCCTTGAACTTAAGATATTTGCCAGATGTATTAATCCAATATTTTAATGTATTTCAGCATAGCTTTACTATGTACCATAAAACACAAAGCCAGTGAAAATTCTACATAGGGATTAAATTATAGAAGAGACACAGACTATCAGTCTATATGTGTTATGTGTGTGAAAAGATTGAGAACTGTTCTCCTTAAAAACACAGGACTATATTGTTATCTGATTTTACTTTCGGATGCATTTTCAAATATGTGTTTAAAATGTTCTCCCAATTTGTTTTAGATTCTTCTGGGTTTTTAAATCTTTTTACTATGCTGAAATTTTTTTATTTTTATAGATAAATAATTCAATATTTTCGTGTGTGTGTGTGCGTACGTGAGCACACGTGTGTGTGTGCATGTGTTGGGAAAAGGCTTTCCCCACCACGAGTGTATATTAGCCACCTTTGTTTGTTTGTTTATACTTCTATTATTTCAGTTTTTCACTAAATATTTAATCCATTTAGGATTAAAGTCAGTATTAGTCTCTTTTTTTTCCTGAATGAACAGTTTTCTTCACTATTCATTAAATAATTCACATTTTTTACACTGCCACCTTTATCATAGATTTTGTTCCTCTATTTACATTAGTCTCTTTGTGAACTCGTTGTATTTCATCCTTCTGTCTATTCCTGTGCTAGGAGAACCACATACCTTTACTTATCCCTCATCACTTTTCTTTTTCAGATTTTTATTGGCTATGATATCCACTAGCTATTATTATTTTTTCAATATTGCTGGATATATTTATGTATTTATTTTTTATTTTTATTTTTATTTGTTGAGGGGGACTGAGTCTCCCTCTGTCACCCAGGATGGAGTGCAGTGGCACAATCTCATCTCACTGCAACCTCCACCTTCCGGATTCAAGCGATTCTCCTGTCTCAGTCTCCTGAGTAGCTGGGATTACAGGTGCAAGCTAGCACGCCCAGCTAAATTTTGTATTTTTAGTAGAGATGGGGTTTTGCCATGTTAGCCAGGCTGGTCTCGAACTCCTGACCTCAAGTGATCCACCCACCCAGGCCTTCTGAAGTGTTGGGATTATAGGCGTGAGCCACCGCACCTGGCCTGTTGGCTATATTTATGATCCATGATTATCTTTAGAATTATTTTGTCAAATTCCCTCCAAAAAACGCACTTGTGGTTTTGATGAGGATTACCATTCACATGCAGATTTTGAGAACACTGTCATCTTTACATATAGTGTACATTTCTAGCCAAGAAAAGATATCTTTCCATTATTGTTAGCTTCTTTTATGCCTCTTTATTAGTCCATTTTCACACTGCTATGAAGAAATACCAGAGACTGGGTAATTTATAAAAAAAAAGACGTTTAATGGACTCATAGTTCCACATTGCAGGAGAGGCCTCACAAACGTGGCAGAAGGCAAAAGAGGAGCAAAGGCGTATCTTATGGTGGCCGGCAAGAGAGCATGTGCAGGGGAACTGCCCTTTATAAAACCATTAGATCTCATGAGACTTATTCACTATCATGATAACAGCACAGGAAAAACCTGCCTCCATGATCAGTTACCTCCCACTGGGTCCCTCCCACGACACGTGGGGATTAGGGGGGCTACAATTCAAGGTGAGATTTGGGTGGGGACACAGCAAAACCATATCAGCCCCTTGGTACATTTTATCCCTTTCTTCATAGGTTATACCCATTTCCTGTTACATTTATACCTCAGTATTTTGGGTGTTTGCAATTTAGAAATTATAATTTGTCATGTCCTATACATCAAGATTCAAAAAAAAGATCTTAGCCCCTTTCAGTCACACCCTGTTAATGAATCACTAATTTTAATTGCTATCTCATCCCAAAACAAATGTGTCTTTACTGAGTTTCTTCAGTCATAGCCTTTGGAATTTTATCATTTATAGCTGCTTGGTATCTTTTAAACACTCTCAATATCTTGATAGATTCTCACATTGTGAATCCATCCTTGCCAAAGTAGAATTAAACAAAACAAAAGGAAAACAAAAAACACTATTCCTTCCAGACTCACTTGCAGCTACAGTACAAGCATCAGACCTAGACTGTACTAAGCAAATACAACCATAGAAGACTAAACTTGTGGAAGGTAGCAACATGACTAGTGGCCACATGGGGGAAACTGATCTGGCAAATGTGGTAGTATAGGCATCTCATTCTTCAGGAGATATCTGACTGCTGGTATGTGGCACCACACACAGTCAGTGAAGGGTGGCAGCTGGTTTCTTGGAGATAACAACCCTGCAGCATGGTGAGGCAGAGCTTCAGCCTGTATTGGTGGAGAATGTGTTGCATTCAAAAGGGGTTGATGGCCCTTGCAGAGATTCTGTGAGCTACCTGAGATACTTTAAGATGTCTCTCTTCAAACTATCCAGAGTGGACTCTGGGATTTGCGACTAAAAACCATGACCAATTCATAAATGAAAGATGGAAATTCATGCAATAGGCACTAAGAAGAAAGAACTAGAAGCAAAAGTGGATGGATTTTGTCTATGCTTCTCTTTCTAGTCCTCTGGCATTTATTTAATTATGGCCTTTACCATGCATGCCTCTAATTAGTAAACAAGGCTTCTGTTTGAATTCAAGTGCTGGTAAACTTGGCTCCCTGGTGTGAAGAGGAAACATACTTTCATAACACAGGACTTCGATCCCTCAGTTGTTTAATTAACAATGCCTTTTGGAGAAAATGTGTGAATTTGCTCATTTTTTTTAATCCTTATTAATATTGGCCACCAGTATGTCTAGAGAAGATTTAAGTATAGGTATGCTTAAACACACAAATTATGCATTCATATATAACCATTAATCCACAAATAAGACAATAAACATATATATTGCTAAACTGCATACTGGTCTCAGCTACACCATTCACCACCAATAATTCTACATATTTTTACAGAGTTTCCAAGCCACGTTAAATAAGCTAGAAGAGACCAAGTTTTTAGAATCGAATGGGGACTTATTGCTTTGGTTATTGGTTTCCCATTCCTGAACACCAGCTGAAGATGAAAACAAAAAAAAGGCTCTCTTTAAGATTGCTAGGTATAACATATGGAAAAGTGAATCCCAATATATATTCCATTTTTTTGTCTAATTCCATTTTTCTCTCCCCATCTCATACACATAGTTGACCCCTTTCCCCTTTTTTGTCTCCTTTCCATTTCCTCAACTATATAGTGAAATCTCTGCTCTGTTCTTCCTTAGTCAAAGTTCAAAGACACCTAGGACTTCTATTTGTCTCAACCAAGACTAAGATCATCCCTACTGATTTCCAAAAATACACCTCATACTCTGTTTAAGTCATCTGCTAGTCTTTAGAAGAATAATGATTAACAGAGGATTAATTCCCAGAATGCTCACACCACCTCGAGTGCCATTTTATTTCTCAAGCTCCAGAATCTGTAACCTCCATTTTAATTTTTTTTTAAATTATCTTCTCCAGAGCTTAACACAGTCCCTGATACATATGGGGTGCACAAGCAATATTTATTAAATGATGTTTTGGTATTGATCAGTTTCTTGAATATATGTGAAAATGCATTATAACTACATTTTAAATTTCCAATGCATTTGAGGTGGTCCATGGTTCAAATAGCAAAAATATTGATCATTAGTGCATATTTTTTCCTTCTGAAATTTATTTTTATAATTTACTTTAGAAGAGAGGATGAAAGTAAATTCATACTCACCCAAAAATTGCCTTATATGAATACATTTTTGAAAAGTTCATGGTTCTGCTCATATTAGCAACTACATGCACCAGACATAGCTTATTCAAATGAAGCAATCAACAGAGACCATTTCACAAAGAGTTGAACTGAAACATTTATCCAGTGAGAGTCAGTGGGATTATCTTTACTATTGTAATAATATATATTATTAATATATTTTTGAATGAGTACTAGACTCTATATTATATTATTATGTGGAAAATTTTCTATCAAATTGAAAAGTCTTTTCTTTTTTCTGATCTAATAGGCCATCCTATCTAAACACTCTTTTCCTGTGAGGACATGGCTAAAATGAGTTTTTAAATACTTGTTTCTTTGGCTCTAAGGTTATCCGATTGTCCCTCTAAAATGTAAGCCACAACTCAGGTAGCTGCTATAAATTTTATTTTTTGTGCAATGATTCATTTTTCTCCAATTGACCTTCCTTTTTCAATAATAATTGCAATAAAAATTAATAGCAATTGGGAAATCAAGAAGGATTTTACCCAAGAAACTTGACAATGTAAGAAAAACTGAACACTTCAAAGGTAGTGGCCTTTATAAATATTTTCTTGACATCTTGTATTTATTGCTTCAGACTAATCATGTTGATTGTAATTACTGGCTTACATATAAATACAATTAAGAAACATTTTCTTTTCATATAAGAAAAGATGGATACTTGTTCTCTAATAAAGCAAAAATGATGACAGAATGAAAAAGGAAAAGAAGGTAAGCTCTCCCAAACCTAAAACACTGTGATTGATTCTTCTTTTTAAAGAATACAAAAGGGTCCTTTCTTGGCCCTTTATACACTAGGAATTTATCTCCTCAGCTTCAATCATATTAAACAGGAATCTCATGGTTTAATGCCTATATATCACATTGAAAAGAGAGGACAAGGGGGGTGGAGCCAAGATGGCTGAATAGGCAGCTCCAGTCTACAGCTCCCAGCGTGAGCGATGCAGAAGACGGGTGATTTCTGCATTTCCAACTGAGGTACCAGGTTCATCTCACTGGGGAGTGTCAGAAAGTGGGTGCAGGACAGTGGGTGCAGCACACCAAGTGTGAGCCGAAGAAGGGCGAGGCATCGCCTCACCTGGGAAGCGCAAGGGGTCAGGGAATTCCCTTTCCTAGTCAAAGAAAGGGGTGGCAGATGACACCTGGAAAATCGGGTCACTCCCACCCTAATACTGCGCTTTTCCAACGGTCTTAGCAAATGCCACACCAGGAGATTATATCCCACGCCTGGCTCAGAGGGTCCTACACCCACAGAGCCTCACTCATTGCTAGCACAGCAGTCTGAGATCAAATTGCAAGGTGGCAGCGAGGCTGGGGGAGGGACGCCCACCGCTGCCGAGGCTTGAGTAGGTAAGCAAAGCCTCCGGGAAGCTCGAACTGGGTGGAGCCCACCGCAGCTCAAGGAGGCCTGCCTGCCTCTGTAGACTCCACCTCTGGGGGCAGGGCATAGCCAAATAAAAGGCAGCAGAAACCTCTGCAGACTGAAATATCCCTGCCTGACAGCTTTGAAGAGAGTAGTGGTTCTCCCAGCACGCAGCTGGAGATCTGAGAATGGAGAGACTGCCTCCTCAAGTGGGTCCCTGACCCCCAAGTAGCCTAACTGGGAGGCACCCCCGAGTAGGGGCAGACTGACACCCCTCATGGCCGGGTACTCCTCTGAGACAAAACTTCCAGAGGAAAAATCAGGCAGCAACATTTGCTGTTCACCAATATCCACTGCTCTGCAGCCTCTGCTGCTGATACCCAGGCACACAGGGTCTGGAGCGGACCTCCAGAAAACTTCAACAGACCTGCAGCTGAGGGTCCTGACTGTTAGAAGGAAAACTAACAAACAGAAAGGACATCCACACCAAAATCCCATCTGTATGTCACCATCATCAAAGACCAAAGGTAGATAAAACCACAAAGATGGGGAAAAAACAGAGCAGAAAAACTGGAAACTGTAAAAATCAGAGCACCTCTCCTCTTCCAAAGGAATGCAGCTCCTCACCAGCAACAGAACAAAGCTGGATGGAGAATGACTTTGACGAGTTGAGAGAAGAAGGTTTCAGACGATCAAACTACACCGAGCTAAAGGAAGAAGTTCGAACCCATGGCAAAGAAGTTAAAAACCTTGAAAAAAAATTAGATGAATGGCTAACTAGAATGACCAATGCAGAGAAGTCCTTAAAGGACCTGATGGAGCTGAAAACCAAGGCACAAGAACTACGTGATGAATGCACAAGCCTCAGTAGCCAATTCAATCCAATGGAAGAAAGGGTATCAGTGATGGAAGATCAAATGAATGAAATGAAGTGAGAAGAGAAGTTTAGAGAAAAAAGAATAAAAAGAAACGAACAAAGCCTCCAAGAAATATGGGACAATGTGAAAAGACCAAATCTACGTCTGATTGGTGTACTTGAAAGTGACGGGGAGAATGGAACCAAGTTGGAAAACATTCTGCAGGATATTATCCAGGAGAACTTCCCCAATCTAGCAAGGCAGGCCAACATTCAGATTCAGGAAATACAGAGAATGCCACAAAGATACTCCTCGAGAAGAGCAACTCCAAGACACATAATTGTCAGATTCACCAAAGTTGACATGAAGGAGAAACTGTTAAGGGCAGCAAGAGAGAAAGGTTGGCTTACCCACAAAGGGAAGCCCATAACACTAACAACTGATCTCTCAGCAGAAACTCTACAAGCCTGAAGAGAGAGGGGGCCGATATTCAACATTCTTAAAGAAAAGAATTTTCAACCCAGAATTTCATATCCAGCCAAACTAAGCTTCATAAGTGAAGGAGAAATAAAATCCTTTACAGACAAGCAAATGCTGAGAGATTTTGTCACCACCAGGCCTGCCCTAAAAGAGCTCCTGAAGGAAGCACTAAACATGGAAAGGAACAACCGGTACCAGCCACTGCAAAAACATACCAAATTGTAAAGACCTTCGAGGCTAGGAAGAAACTGCATCAACTAACAAGCAAAATAACCAGCTAACATCATAATGACAGGATCAAATTCACACATAACAATATTAACTTTAAATGTAAATGGGCTAAATGCTCCAATTAAAAGACAGAGACTGGCAAATCGGATAAAGAGTCAAGACCCATCAGTGTGCTGTATTCAGGAAACCCATCTCAAGTGCAGAGACACATATAGGCTCAAAATAAAGGGATGGAGAAAGATCTACCAAGCAAATGGAAAACAAGAAAAGGCAGGGGTTGCAATCCTAGTCTCAGATAAAACAGACTTTAAACCAACAAAGATCAAAAGAGACAAAGAAGGCCATTACATAATGGTAAAGGGATCAATTCAACAAGAAGAGCTAACTATCCTAAATATATATGCACCCAATACAGGAGCACCCAGATTCATAAAGCAAGTCCTTACAGACCTACAAAGAGACTTAGACTGCCACACAATAATAATGGGAGACTTTAACACCCCACTGTCAACATTAGACAGATCAACGAGACAGAAAGTTAACAAGGATATCCAGGAATTGAACTCAGCTCTGCACCAAGCGGACCTAATGTACAACAGAATATACATTCTTTTCAACACCACACCACACCTATTCCAAAACTGACCACATAGTTGGAAGTAAAGCACTCCTCAGCAAATGTAAAAGAACAGAAATTATAACAAACTATCTCTCAGACCACAGTGCAATCAAACTAGAACTGGGGATTAAGAAACTCACTTAAAACCGCTCAACTACATGGAAACTGAACAACCTGCTTCTGAGTGACTACTGGGTACATAACGAAATGAAGGCAGAAATAAAGATGTTCTTTGAAATCAACGAGAACAGAGACACAACACACCAGAATCTCTGGGACACATTCAAAGCAGTGTGTAGAGGGAAATTTATAGCACTAAATGCCCACAAGAGAAAGCAGGAAAGATCTAAAATTGACACCTTAACATCACAATTAAAAGAACTAGAGAAGCAAGAGCAAACACATTCAAAAGCTAGCAGAAGGCAAGAAATAACTAAGATCAGAGCAGAACTGAAGGAAATAGAGACACAAAAAACCCTTCAACAAATCAATGAATCCAGGAGCTGGTTTTTGTGAAAAGATCAACAAAATTGATAGACTGCTAGCAAGACTAATAAAGAAGAAAAGAGAGAAGAATCAAATAGATGCAATAAAAAACGATAAAGGGGATATCACCACCGATCCCACAGAAATACAAACTACCATCAGAGAATACTATAAACACTTCTACGCAAATAAACTAGAAAATCTAGAAGAAATGGATAAATTCCTTGACACATACACCCTCCCCAGACTAAACCAGGAAAAAGATGAATCTCTGAATAGACCAATAACAGGCTCTGAAATTGAGGCAATAATCAACAGCTTACCAACCAAAAAAATTCCAGGACCAGATGGATTCACAGCCAAATTCTACCAGAGGTACAAGGAGGAGCTGGTACCATTCCTTCTGAAAGTATTCCAATCAACAGAAAAAGAGGGAATCCTCCCTAACTCATTTTATGAGGCCAGCATCATCCTGATACCAAAGCCTGGCAGAGACACAACAAAAAAGGAGAATTTTAGACCAATATCCCTGATGAACATTGATGCAAAAATCCTCAATAAAATACTGTCAAACCGAATCCAGCAGCACATCAAAAAGCTTATCCACCATGATCAAGTGGGCTTCATCCCTGGGATGCAAGGCTGGTTCAACATACGACAATCAATAAACATAATCCAGCATATAAACAGAACCAAAGACAAAAACTATATGATTATCTCAATAGATGCAGAAAAGGCCTTTGACAAAATTCAAAAACCCTTCTTGCTAAAAACTCTCAATAAATTAGGTATTGATGGGATGTATATCAAAATAATAAGAGCTATCTATGACAAACCCACAGCCAATATCATACTAAATGGGCAAAAACGGGAACCATTCCCTTTGAAAACTGGCACAAGACAGGGATGCGCTCTCTCACCACTCCTATTCAACATAGTGTTGGAAGTTCTGGCCAGGGCAATCAGGCAGGAGAAGGAAATAAAGGGTATTCAATTAGGAAAAGATGAAGTCAAATTGTCCCTGTTGCAGATGACATGACTGTATATCTAGAAAACCCCATCGTCTCAACCCAAAATCTCCTTAAGCTGATAGGCAACTTCAGCAAGGTCTCAGGATACAAAATCAATGTGCAAAAATCACAAGCATTCTTATACACCAATAACAGACAAACAGAGAGCCAAATCATGAGTGAACTCCCATTCACAATTGCTTCAAAGAGAATAAAATACCTAGGAATCCAACTTACAAGGGATGTGAAGGACCTCTTCAAGGAGAACTACAAACCACTGCTCAATGAAATAAAAGAGGATACAGACAAATGGAAGAACATTCTATGCTCATGGGTAGGAAGAATCAATATCGTGAAAATGGACATACTGCCCAAGGTAATTTATAGATTCAATGCCATCCCCATCAAGCTACCAATGACTTTCTTCACAGAATTGGAAAAAACTACTTTAAAGTTCATATGGAGCCAAAAAAGAGCCTGCATTGCCAAGTCAATCCTAAGCCAAAAGAACAAAGCTGGAGGCATCACACTACCTGACTTCACACTATACTACAAGGCTACAGTAACCAAAACAGCATGGTACTGGTACCAAAACAGAGATATAGACCAATGGAACAGAACAGAGCCCTCAGAAATAATGCCACATTTCTACAACCATCTGATCTTTGACAAACCTGAGAAAAACAAGCAATGGGGAAAGGATTCCCTATTTAATAAATGGTGCTGGGAAAACTGGCTAGTCATATGTAGAAAGCTGAAACTGGATCCCTTCCTTACACCTTATACAAAAATTAATTCAAGATGGATTAGAGACTTAAATATTAGACCTAAAACCACAAAAACCCTAGAAGAAAACCTAGGCAATACCATTCAGGACATAGGCATGGGCAAGGACTTCATGTCTAAAACACCAAAAGCAATGGCAACAGAAGCCAAAATTGACAAATGGGATCTAATTAAACTAAAGAGCTTCTGAACAGCAAAAGAAACTACCACCAGAGTGAACAGGCAACCTACAGAATGGGAGAAAATTTTTGCAATCTACTCATCTGAAAAAGGGCTAATATCCAGAATCTACAATGAACTCAAACAAATTCACAAGAAAAAAACAAACAACCCCATCAAAAATTGGGCAAAGGATATGAACAGACACTTCTCAGAAGAAGACATTTATGCAGCCAAAAGACACATGAAAAAATGCTCATCATCACTGGCCATCAGAGAAATGCAAATCAAAACCACAATGAGATACCATCTCACACCAGTTAGAATGGCAATCATTAAGAAGTCAGGAAACAACAGGTGCTGGAGAGGATGTGGAGAAATAGGAACACTTTTACACTGTTGGTGGGACTGTAAACTAGTTCAACCATTGTGGAAGTCAGTGTGGCGATTCCTCAGGGATCTAGAACTAGAAATACCATTTGACCCAGCCATCCCATTACTGGGTATATACACAAAGGATTATAAATCCTGCTGTTATAAAGACACATGCACATGTATGTTTATTGTGGCACTATTCACAATAGCAAAGACTTGGAACCAATCCAAATGTCCAACAATGATAGACTGGATTAAGAAAATGTGGCATATATACACCATGGAATACTATGCAGCCATAAAAATGATGAGTTCATGTCCTTTGCAGGGACATGGATGAAGCTGGAAATCATCATTCTCAGCAACCTATTGCAAGGACAAAAAACCAAACACCACATGTTCTCACTCATAGGTGGGAATTGAACAATAAGAACACATGGACACAGGAAGGGGAGCATCACACACCAGGGCCTGTTGTGGGGTGGGGGGAGGGGGGAGGGATAGCATTAGGAGATATACCTAATGTTAAATGAGTTAATGGGTGCAGCACACCAACATGGCACATGTATACATATGTAACTAACCTGCACGTTATGCACATGTACCCTAAAACTTAAAGTATAATAAATTTTTTAAAAAAGGAAATGAAAAGAGGGGACAAAACTGTAAATAGGCATTGTAAAGTGATGAGTTTGCTGTTAGAGGTCTTTCAAAGCCATGTTGAAGAAAATCAAGTCCCTAATTGTTGGAAACAAACAACAAAAAAAGTGACAGTTACTAATAGTAAGTGGTCACTTACAAAGCAGAGGATTCTTTTACTCCTAAAGTCTCCACATTTTTGACTTCAGTCTGGGTGACCCATTTCTTTGCTATTTCAAATTTGTGTCAACCCCAGTGATCTCTTTTCCTTATGTGCCACACTGCAGATTAAGGTCACTGATTTCACACACAGCAATATGAAGGGGAAGAAAAGAAAAACAAAAACAAAACAGAACAAGAACCAATTTCAATCAGTAACTAGGAGGAAAAAGGTCAGTCTGTTAACAATTATCTATTAAACAGCCACTATGTGTGGAGGCCTGGAATAAATTCTGTATAGGGAAACAGGAAACAGAAGATAGTAACCATACCTCTTGAAGAACTCAAAAGCTAACAGGGATAGAACAAATCTAACAGAGACAGAACAATTATAAAAATCATGACATACAAAAATCTAGGAAAAAATACATATGAACGGCCTGAGTTTTCCATGCAGGAAAAAAATCGAAGATCTTCACTACTTTGCTGAATTTAAGGGGTAGACCGTAGGACAAGAAACCTGGGTCAAACAAACACAACCCACATGTGTCAACCTTTCATCATGCAAGTGTCTGAACATTTCAAAGTTGATTCCTTACTTGTGAATTCAAAGGTTTAAAGAAGCCTTTTAATATCAAAACTATATTCTAGATAACCATTAACTTAAATCTTCATTGGAAAGTGAATGTTTCCCACACCCTTCTGGTTTAATAAAAACAATTCAATTTTATTAGTATTTTTCATTGGATTCCTTGAGAAAAACAATTGGAAAAAAAATTTCTCCATTTGTGAATCCAGGCCAAGCAAGCAGAAGACTATGTGAAAAAACGAAAGATGGCTCTGGCTACCCCGTGGAGCATCAGGGCTGTGTGACTGCTGCTTCTCCTCATAGGGTAGCTGTCCAAACAGAGGGAATTTTTGAAAAATGGTAGAAGATGAACACAGAACAGCAACCTGGGAAAATTCACCAAGCATGCCAAGCTTGCCAAGGAAGCTTTTCCTTCCTTCTTTTGTGTTGGCAATAAGCACCACAAAGACACACGTTCACATGCATTAAAATTTTTCAAGACAAGTTCCTATCTCAAAAATAGCAAGTTCCTAGTGGGAGCAGAATAAAAGGTATGTTGATTCTTTTGCAGATAGATGGTTACCGCTGTGAATGCCAGTGTTTTTGTTGGGCTTGGGTTTTGTTTTTTTTTTTTAAGTACTCAAAAAAAAAAAAATGCCATCCATCTGTCCTTAATCTGGAAATGACTCAATGGTTTAAAAGCTTTTGTTTAAAGCTCACAGGATTGCTATACATTGACTTGACTGCCTAAATGTGAAACTCAGGACTTCAATTAGACACCCAAGTGAGAAAATTATAAGTAACAGAATTGTGTTTTTTAATAACCATTTATTGTCATCAGTATATTTAACTTAATATCTTATGTCTTCCTTGACATCTAGTTAAAATGTTAGTCTCATTTCACTGAAATTGATGAAATCTAAAATGTATAATTAATGACCTCCTTTGCAGAAGGTAGAAAATTAACTTTATTTCTTTTAGAAAAGGTGTTATTCTCATGAATAACCAAATTTATCTAAGTTGTTGGAAGTAGTTTAGCTTAATAGTCTTATAAAAAAAGATCACAGAATTTTTATTCTTCCTTTTGAAAAAGAAATAAAAGCTGCATGTTCTGTAACACTAATTCTCAAAATCAGAAATTTTATACTGACTACTTTCATTCTTAGCCCCTCGCCTCATTGCTTGCTATAACCCCCCTTTTCTATCCTTTTGTATTATTTCTGCATTTCTGTGCCCCCTACCCCACTCCCACCCTCACAAGACAGTAAACTCTTTGGAAACCAAGAAAGGAGTCTTATTCATTGTAAGTTTCAGAGCTTCCATCTCCTAGTCCAATAATGAGTATCTAGTAGGTGCTCATTAAATATTGGCTCACAAATATTTTAAAATCTAAATTAATAAACAGGCAAAATACTTTTATTTTGTTTCTATATACGAAAAGGGAAAATTGTTGACATCACAGCCCTGATGATGGTAAGACTTCCAAGTAGGTAGGTGATATGTGAGCAATCCCTTGCCCAGCTCTACCTTCCCCATCTGGCCTGGAGCTGCCGTTAGAGTGAATCACATAACATTCCTTCCTATCCTTAAGGCTGTTCTTGATACCAGAATAAGTCACATGCTCCAAGATTGAGAACCCATGTCAGGAGAGCTTAGCCATGATAGTGTCTTATTCCAAATACATATAGGGCCTTGGCCTGGAGAAACCCCGCTAAACTTCCCCAGGTCCCAATCAGTAGGAGGAGTCCATTGGTTGCCTGAGCAGGAAAATGCAGAGTTCCTTAGAGAATGTGCATATGCTTTAGGAAGATGCTCTAATAGCCTAGGTCTGTTTGAAGAAGGAAAGATTTCAAGCTGCTGGAAGTTGGTGATCTAGAGCACTGCAAGCATGGAGGGGGTGAGCATCAAGACTCTGAAGAGTGTTCATCTAAATGTTCTCGGAGTCAACTGTGTTTCTGCAATCAGCAGATCCAGTGCTCCATCACACATGGGTTAGAGTGTTTGGCTCTTCGCTGTCCATTCACACTCCACCCTGGTTAATATCAGGGATCCTCAGTAGTGAATGAAAAGGCTGGAACAGAAACCCTTTGGCTTCAACCTCCCCAGCTCCAAGAGTAACAGCATCTAGGAGAAGAATGATCAGGGTTAGCTTGAGGCTGTGGCCAAATGGGGCTCAAAGTCCCACTCCTGCACTAGATAGCTCAAAGCGTCAAGCTCAAGCATCAAGCATAGAACAGAAATAATAGTTCTAAGCACAAGGTTCACTGTGACAGGCAGAGGGCCAGTGGGTTCAGAGGCAGAGCTGCGATGACATGGCAAGAATGGAAGCCTTTAATGGAGTTCCACATACAAATCCACCAACAAACAGGAAACTGTTAGTGGCCATGCTGGTTTGTACTTATTGTTTTCTCAGTACCCAAGAGTATCAGAATAGGAGGAGAATCTTATAGGATCCCAGAACATGCCCTTCCAAGAGGTTCTTAATTTTTGAGTTGTTTGTTTCCCAAAATCAGAATCAGAGAATCACCGATTGGCTCTGGGAGGAAAAGAGCATTGATGTGGAAGATGACAAAAATGATATGAAGGCAACATTGGCGATGGCACCAGAAAAAGCCCCAGGGAAGTCAGCAAAAACGGAGACCCATCTATGGTTCCAGGAGTGGCATCCCTGACTGAGACCAATCAAGGGGAAGCCAGAATAACTCTAATACTTGTACTAATGTGTTGCCTTCACCAAGTAACATAAGTATTTGAGTTACACGAGGCATACGTAAGGCACAGTTTTCTAAAGGAAACAATCAGGATGCTACACTCTCCTGTAGTATATAAATTCTGTGCCTGTGAAGTAACTGCCACAGTTAGATTGGATGGCTACCACTTGCCTTTAAGAAGGAGCATTCATGTGAGAATGGGATTCACCTGGATGCTTCATGCACAGGCAGAGGGGAAGAGGGGGCCTTCATTTGTCATCTGCATAAACATTCTTCAGCTATTCATTGAATGACCAGTAGGCACAAGATTTTGTTTTAGGCACTGGTGATAGATAGTAGTGAGCAAAAAAGGTAAAATCTCTATCCTTATGGAGTTTTCTTTCTACTTGGAGAAATAGATCAATAAGTAAAACATATTTTTGAGATGGTAGGAAGCACTGTGTAGAACATATATCAAGGAAGTTGGATAAGGAATGTTGGTGGGGGAGAGTTTACAATTGCAAATAAGATATCCAGACAAGGTCTCACCGAGAAGGTGATGTTCATTTGACAGGTGACATCCTCAAGCATTTTTTTTAACCATGAAAATGCATATTATCTTTAAATAAATATGGAGAGCTGTGTAGAAAAATCAAAGAAGAGGAAAGGATGTCACATAAGGGGTAAGGTGTCTGCTGAGAATTATATGTGAAAATGGGGGAGGACTTGCAGCAGGTCCAGCATTGAAGTATTTATAAGGAACTTGGGAGTTCCCTGGGGCCCCCAACTCCTCCTTCAGGGAAAGGGTGCTTTCTGTCCTCTGGGTGCAATCAGAGCCTGTTCTTACTGCTGGTCATCTCCAGAAGTGGCTCCCTCCCTGCTGGCTTCTTTGTGGGATGCCCTTCAGGACCAGACCTCTACCTGGAGCTCAGAGTGTGACTGGAACCCAGGAGAGGATGGAATGGAATGGAATGGGCATCGTTTCCTTTTGCTGCACAAGCCTTTTAGCTTCCAAAAAAATAACTCACTAGATTGCACAAAGGCAAATTTCTTTTCTAAAGGATTAGTGGAATTTCAGAAGGTAATAACACAGGCAGAACAAATATTAAAATTTCATCAATTCCAGCACTTTGGGAGGCTGAGGTGGGATCATGAGGTCAGGAGTTCAAGACCAGCCTGGCCAACACAGTGAAACCCTGTCTCTACAAATTAGCCGGGCATGGTGGCAGGTGCCTATAATCCCAGCTACTTGGGAGGCTGAGGCAGGAGAATCTCTTGAACCTGGGAGGCGGAGGTTGCAGTGAGCTGAGATCATACCACTGCACTTCAGCCTGGGTGACAGTGCAAGACTCTGTCTAAAAAAATAACAATAAAAATAAAAATATCAACTTGAACTTCTTCCTTGAGTGTCAAATGCACCTCACAGACACACATCAAGACTTAAACCTTCACAAAGGATGGTCCTGACTTTCCCTAGCTCCAAGTATGTTTCTCTTACTCTCTCTTTCTCTCTCTCTTTCACACACACACACACACACACACTCCCACACACTCATACAACCAACCTTCCCTCCACCACCACCTCCTTATAGATGGCTATTGATGCTAAGCAAAAACAAAAAAACAAAACGATGTAAAACAATCCTCTCTGGTTTTTATAGGTTCCTAAATGTCACTCGGCTGGTACATACATAAATCCTTCAGTAGTGGGTCTCCTGGATACCTTCTTATTTTTTAGTACTATCTGATAGAACTAGCTCTATATTTACCCTGTTTCCAACCTATAACCAGCCATTTAGTTCCAAAATCCTAGGGGTTCATCCTCCCATTCTTTCCTAAATTGACTCTATTTGAGAAATAGCTTCAAGCACAAAAGCAGCATAGAAATTCAATCACATGGAAAAAAATGATTTGAAATAGGAAAATTAACCCAAATTTTCCTCCATACCTAGAAAATATAGTTTGAAATTCATCTCTGAAAGTTCTTTGAATGGACATCCAATTGAATAAAGAAAATAAGGTTACCAGTATATCATTTGTTGAACAGCTGTGAATACTCAGAAGACTGAAGGTTGAATCATTTGCTATTAAATATTTTTGACCTAACAAGCTATTATAGAGAAAAAAGGGCCAGTTTAAACATAACCCACACTGGACCATGCCTCAGCATGGGAAACACATGAGTGTGGCCACTCAGATTTGTCAAGGGTCATTTTAATATTTAGTAGAGGAAAATGTGACTATTCTTCTAACATTTAATTAGAGGAATGTCATCTTTGAGAGCTCAGGGCGCTCATGTTTTCACCTCCATCTGATTTAACGAGCACTGTCCCTTTTTCTCCCTACAGATTATTTTCCTGTAAATTTTTCTGGGTAAGATTGCATTTTCATCTAACTAATATTCTCTTTATGCAAATAGATGTTATTTACATATATAAAACTGGTTAAGAAATCAAAATGACATTCAATTGATATTTACAGGCAATTTCATGTGCTTATTTTTCAGTTTCATAGAATTTAAATTTAGCATTTTCTGACTTGGAATCCATTAGGTTGGTATACTTAAGAGTTAAGCTGATTTTCTTTCATTAAAGTTTAGTTTCTCTGGTTTAATCAGTGAACATATAATTGCTTAAAGTATCCACTTTATAAGATTTTTCAATAAATTATCAAGGATGTTTAAATCTAAAAACTGATGCTATTTCTGTACTTGTGGTCATAGATACACAGCACAATTTTTGCAGCTAGTCAGCTTGCTGTACTTTAATCTAATAAGCCAGCTGGAAAAATGGTTCTGTTTTCTCCCTGCGGATTCTTTTTCCTATATGAATATGACCATTGCATACTCTATCATTCTGTTTCAAAGGCCATCAAGCTTTACTTTGAATCATTTCTTGATTCATCAGGTATACTTAACATTGATTGAGAGCTTACTACATGCTAAGCACAGAGTGATAGACTAACTCATTTGCTCCTCATAACAACCCTAGGAGATATTTAGAAATAATGCTCACCTTCCATGTCTGCCATGTCTTCAATAAGTGCAAGAATATATATGTAAAGCATGTAGCTTTGTGAGGTCTGCCATGTTCTTACTACATGCGGTGATATATGTGAAATGTGCAGCATAATACCTAGCATCATCTTCGCACTGTAAGCATTCAACTAGACTTAGCTCCTGTTGTACTTTCTGTATACATTCCCCTATTATAGCAAGTGGCTCACCACGTTCCAATTATGTATTTAGCTAAATGAACTTAAAGTGCTTAACAGCTAGCAAGTAGCATGGCAGGATTCTTACCCAGGCAGTTCTTGCATTGAGTCCTAGCTCTTAATCAGTACCATATAGTGCTAGATAAACAATGAAATATTAATAATTCCATCAAATCAACACATGTTCCCCCTTGCTACACTATTATGAAACACAGGGGATAACCCTATTACCACAGTTACTGAGAATATCATCCATAGTCAAATCTACATGACAATACCATGGAGTAAATACTAAGGGAAAATATGAAATAAGTGCACACAGTAAAAGGTGTAGTCTGTAGTGAGCACTCTATAAAACCTAGTTAAGACTGGGTAGGACAAAAGCATGAGTCACCTAACTCTGAAGAAAAGGGAAAATGCAGAAACCCAGTCCTAAAATAAGAAAGGGATAAATGAAGCGTTTCGTTCATGGCCTTCATCTTGGTAATGCTTTTAAGTCAATAAAGAAATTAGTGAAGTAATTGTAATTTGTAAAACTTTTAAAGATAGAATCATTCTTACCTGCCACCAGATTGCTCTTTCTGAAACACAAATCCAATATTCCTTTGCCGAAACCTTGTGGAGGCTGCTCACCAGCCACGAGGTTCCCCGTGATCTGGTCCTGTCTCTTGCAGCTGTCTCTCCTTTCCTCACCTTGCACTAACCACTTAATGTGGTGGAGAGAACTTGGGTTTTGAAGCTAGAAAGACACATTGAAATTCCTTACTCCATTACTGCAAACTGAGTGATCTAGAGGAATTTACTTAACCTGTCTAACCCTACTGACCCTTAACCTCTTTGATTCCTTCTCTGTAAACTGCAGATAATTATACATACCTCTAGGGTAATATTATTAGGATTAAATGCAAAATACATACGTATATATACGTGTATATGTGTGTGTGTGTGTGTGTGTGTGTGTGTATGGCATGTAACATAATGCTCAACATACCATAAGTATTGTAAGCATTCAATTAGCTTTAATCCCATTATATTTTATTTGCATATTTTTCTATTATAGCAAGGCTCACACTATATTCCAATGCTTTCAAGGTCCTTCATTTATTTAGGCCCCATTTTCCTCGTCTTCAAAATGGTCATAAGAATACACATTTACCTAGAAGAATTTTATGGGGATTAAGGAAAATAAGGAAAGTGAGCTCTGTTGTAATCACTCCATAAATGGTAACTGTGTTTTATCACTGTGCTGCTGTCAGCCCATGAGCTTCTCCGGGACAGGACTCTGTCTTCTTTTTATCCTGGTGTCTTACGTAGACAGCACCAAACAGATGCTATGCAGTAGGTGTTCAACAAAATCTCAAAGTGTGAACAAAGGACTTATATTCACTCCGCCCTGGAGGCAGGATTCCTTGGGATCCTCCAACAAAACTGGAATTTACAGCAGTTTCAAATCTCATATTCTTAGTCCTACTGGAAATTTCAGAATCCAACTTTATTAGTGAAGGTAAATATCTACAATTGCTATAGCAGACAACCCCCAAACCTCAATAGTTCAACCCGAAGAGTTTATTTCTTACTCATAGTACAATCTATAGCATGTTGGATTCTCAATGGTTTGTGATGGGGATAAAATTACCAAAAGCTTCTAAGTTCCTGTAGAGTAGGATCAGTGTTGTATAGTATATTTATTTATATATGTGACTTTCTCAATCACCACTACCCCCTTTGTCTATAGATATTAGCACAGTCTCTTGTCCTCTGTAAGAATATTTATTGTTTACAAATTAAACTACACAATAAAGTCAGGCCATTGTCCACATATTTTAGAAAAATATTCTCTTATTAAAGAGAAGAGAACTGGAATATAACTTTAGGCAGCTGAGCTCAGAGCCTGTACTTTTAACCACCTCCTCTACTGTAACCGTAATAAAGCATGGATTGAAGAAAAAGAATTTATTTTTGGTTTTCAACTACTGTCTTGGTCTTTACAAAAAACTGTGTAGAAAACCACCTGGGCAAATTGTCATTAGAAACAATATAAGCACAATTGTCTTTTATTATTTTAGCTTTTAAAAAGCTAAAGCTTTAGAATCACCTAAATTGACAGCACTTGAGTTATGAATTAGCTTGGGAGCTGCTTTCTTTGATGCCAAAAAGGCACTTGATTTGATGTGGCAAAATAATACAATCCAGTTTTAAGGGTAACATTTGAGCTGAACTCAAGATTTGCTTTTTAAAAAACAATCTGTAATCTTCAGTTACCAATGGCTGATTTCCAGGTTCTATTTTGAAAGTGATAATTAGGCCTGAAATTTTTTTTTGCTAACTTTGTTATGTAAATCACACCTTTTGGGGGAAAATTGGACAAAATAACACAATAGCAATAAAAAACCATTTTACTCTGAATGATTTTTTTAAGTCTATTCAGTCAGATGAGATATATGCCAGGCTTTTTGTTACACTCCATGATTTCTAGAGCATTCAAAATTTCAGTCCTCAGTTTAAAAAAGAATGGTCCCTATTTTTGTTTAATCCAACCTCAGATATAATCTGGAGTTCCTTAGGTCTTGAGTCTTCATCCCTTGACTAGTTAGAGGCTCATTATAGAATCTCAAATGTTAAACATTTTTCTCTTTTATATCACATTCCCTTCCCCACCCCTCCAACTCCATTTGTAACAACTCTACTCTGGAAAGACTATAAATAAATCTCCTGTTCATAATTTTTCATTTCTATTTCTACACTTTTTTAAAAACTTTGAGATTAAATTATACAACTCCTGAAGACTTTTCTTATTCAAGGCTATGGCCAAGTAAAAACCCTATAGTCTGCACTGCACAACCAATGGGAGATGGCTTGTTGGGGACAGACAAGAAAAAGAAAGAATAACTGTATCAGTTCTTTTGCTGCAGTGCTGCATCACAGTGGGAGAGAAAATAAAAATGGTCCTACTGAATAGCACTGAACATCCTATTCTGACTCCTCAAGAAGCAGTGTCTGGTTTTGATGGGAAAGTCCAATTCCAATGACAGACTCAAGACATCTGCAGAACTAAATATATCTCTAAATACAGCACAGCTTGAAAAACAGACCAGATCTGGTTTCAAAACACTATGTTGTTAACCCTTTTCAAGATGTGGAATTCCTTGAAACGATTATCCTCATAGTTATAGAGAAAAAAAAGTCATAGAAAATCATTTGGATCCAAATATTTGCTTATATCTTACGATATGACATGCACATAGTGGCTGCATCCTACCTTAAATTACTTACTGTATGGTATCCAATGACTTACCAATTGCTAAAGCCAAGAACAAAAGCAAATGGATATAATTCTCCCATTCATATGTCGAGGTCAGAACAGAGAGGCTGACTCATCATAGAGTCGTTAGCAAGTCATAGTCCTTGCTACTATCAGTTTGTTCATTTGTTATTATGAGCTATTCAGTTGCTGTTTTGCTTTATTCATTCAGGGCAGAAACATAAGGTCTAGGCCAGAGAGAATGGAATCCTTAATGGCTCTTTTCTCTCTCATTTCCCCACTTGACAGGATGGCCAGTTGGCTTACGAAGCCAGTTGGATACAAATGCCTTTGTCATTTCGCATCCTCATGTCTTCCTGCATTAATCACTTGCCAGTGTGCTTTTGTCTCTTGCCTGTTGAGAGGGTAGTTTTGCTGAGCACATATGCTCTCTTTGTTGCTAGATATGACATTTATCACAGTGCAGCTTAAATTTAATGTGTGTTTTAACAACGCACCTACTTTAAGGATGTCACTTTCCCTTAATTCACATTCTTCCCGATGATGAAGATCCCACATGAATAAGGGGACCTTGCTTTTTCTAACTCCAGATCCTAACGTATCCAGGTTTCAATAAACATGCTGACTCAAAGAAATTTTCTCTAATATCATAATAATATTTCCCTTTTCTTTCCCATGGCAGTATTATTTGGAGTACATATTTAACATCTTATTCTATTCTTTTTCAGTCTTGGCTTGCCTGTCAGTGATTCCCAAACCTGTTGTGTATTGGAAATGCTACTCCTGTGCATTCTGACTCAGTAGTCCCTGAAAAACCCAGGAATTTGTATTGTTTTTAAAGCTCCTACAATTTTTTCTTATTCTTATTCCCACCCACAACAAGAGATTGCTTGCATTGCACGATGTGAAACAGATTAAGAGAAGCACAATGTCTATGTGGAGGTGGCCTGGGAATATACTTTTTTAAGTTCCATTAATGATTCTCAGGTAAACAGTCCCTGGGCCAGTAATTGAGAATTTTTGTCAGCAACTTATAGTAGAAATAGGGGATGTTAAAAGTGGAGATAGGAATGCAGAGAAGACTAGCGTGGCTGGAGCATACAAGTAGGGACTAAAATGATAGGTTGGACTGAATGAATAAGGACCTCAAAATGCTAAGGAACGTGGATTTATTTTGTAGATAATGAAATGCTATCAAAGCTTCTTAGAAAATGGGTGTCGGCTGGGTGCAGTGGCTCACACCTGTCATCTCAGCACTTTGGGAGGCCGAGGCAGGCTGATCACCTGAGGTCAGGAGTTCGAGACCAGCCTGGCCAACATGGGGAAACCCCATCTCTACTAAAAATACAAAAAACTTAGCCAGGCGTGGTGGTGGGCACCTTTAATCCCAGCTACTCGGGAGGCTGAGGCAGGAGATTCGCTTGAACCCAGGAGACAGAGGTAGCAGTGAGCCGAGATCACGCCATTGCACTCTAGCCTGGGCGACAAGAGCGAAACTCTGTCTCAAAAAAAAAAAAAAAAGGGTCATGATCCAGCCACAATTTTAAAAATATAATTTTGAAAGCATTAGAAGGATGGCATTGATGAGGGATGAGACTAGAGTCAGGTGAAACCATTAATGGACTAGAGATGAAGAGGGTCTAATTAATGAAGTGTGGGAAAGAAGTAAATGTGAGATGGCAAAGGAAAACTGTCAGGTGTTAGTGTTAGAACGAAGATGGAGAGTCAGGTGGCAGGAGGGATTGAAAATGACCTCAAACCTCAAACTGGATCACAAGAAAGTTTGTAATCCCATTACTTTAAAAAGGAGGCACAGGTTTTGAGGGAAAGATGATGACTATAGCAATGAATTTCTTACTTACAAATGAGACTCAACTTAATTTTGGAAAGATACTCAGTAGCCAGTTGGAAGTTTAGGTTCAGAATTCAGGAGAGAGTTGGAAACTGGAGAGGTATGTTTAGAGTCATCTACATAGAGGTACTATGTACTTCTCAGGGAACTAGAATATTGAGAGTGTAAGGAGATTGGGATCAGTGGGGGCCTTAACTTTGAGTGTAGGCTAGCTGCATGTTCTTTCCTGAATCTATCGGCTCAGTGAAGAGACCATTGTGGGGAATGTGAGAAGGAATAAATCGAGGAGGAGTAAAAGATCATCTAGCAGCATGAATGGCTGTATCAGGCTTTGCCAACTGCTATCCCAAACAGCCTCCAAAAGTCAGTGGCTTAACACAATAACAGTGTATTTCTTATTTATGTCACAGTTCAATGAAGGTTGGTGGTGGCATGCGAGGAGTAAAGGATTAGAGTCAGTGACGGGCTTGACTCTACTCTGTGTACTCATTCTGGGACCCCAGTTTCTTCACTCTTCAACAGTGGTGTTAAGGCCAACCTGGCATCATCCAACCAGAGGATGGGGAAAGGCATATTGCGGCGGATTTACAAGACATTTTAGAGGTCTGGCCCAGAAGAGGTGTATATTGCTCCATCCACATTCCACTGGTCAGAACTCAGTTAGATGGTTTCATTCAACTGCAAGAGATGCTAGGAAATATAATTTTGTTGCATGACCAGTGGAAAAGAAGACAGACTTGGTGAGCACATGGAATTGTCTCTGCCCTTCTGGTCTCCACATATCTGTTTCAGCCCCTCCTCCTATACACAGAACAAAATCACCCCCTCCCCACAAGAGACAATCCCAGTCCCCATTTAATCACCACATCCAGCCCGAAGACCAGGATCTCTAAGTCATGATCAGATGCTCCATCAAGTCCAGCTAAGAGTCCTCAAGTTCTTACAAACTATGAACTAAAAGAGACACAAGGTGCCTGCCCCTCAACACACACACACTCCCAAAATTCAGTGGTAGAATGATCACAGAATGACCATCAAAAAACACCTCCCATTTGGGAAGAGAAAGCAGGCATGAGTTAAAGCAATTCTAAAATTGTGCTGGGCAGGCACTGTGAGGGCCTCCTATCCTGGAGTGGGGAAGGGGTGGGGGTAGGAGAAGATTTTAGTGTGCAGACCTGGATTCTACTCTTTGGGAGTTGACCATTTTATCCACAGCCACTATCCCTTATCCAACAGCTTCTCTAGCCATGTCTGAAATGGGCACTAGGGAGTATTTCCTTCTTGCAGACTGCATAGCTTTTATAGGCTGCTTCCGGTTAGAGCAACTTGAAAGTCTAAAAATTGTCTTATTGCTTGAACAGTCAAGTTTTTTTTTTTAAATCCAAGTTTGCAGTGTTTATGGTTCCCTCAAAAGCATAGAATGTCTCTGGTCTACTTTACTCATGTTCATTCCATTAGCTAAATAACCATCCCAAAGTTATTTCTTAGATGAAATTCTCAAATGTGTTTTGTTTCTTTTTCTTTCTCACCCTGAGCCTTGCTGTCTCAATTTAATGACAGTTACCTCAAAGCCATCAAGCTTCATTGTAAAGCCACATCCTTAACCTGATCTTTGCCAAATGCTTGGCTCTTAATTGGTTTGGGGACTTTTTTCAATCTTACTTCCTACTGATTGGGGCTGAGAAATGGTCACCTTTGCCAACCCATCAAGGCCCCAAATTTCTAGACTCTTACTTTCATTTCTGCTTGCTAAGTGGCCAATTCTTTCCTGATCTGATCTTTTAAAAATATTTTTCAGTATGCAGCCAACAGGAGTCAATACACATGGATACTTTCTTTCCATCCACTTCCTCTATAGTTATTCCCTCAATAGGGATGTCATCTGCTTCCCGAAATATAAGAGGTGATACTTTTACCAAACCATTTACTACTGTGTAACATGGAGTGCTATCTTTTAGCTTCTAATATCAGTTTACTATCTGCTCCCTCTCCTGAAAACTGCTAAGCCAATGCCACATATTTTCCCACAAAACATGCTACAAAAAACCCATTTTCTTGTCTTTGCTCACACTTTTCTTGCCTTTGCTCACACTTTTCTTGCCTTTTGGAATATCAACCCCATCCTTCTCTGCTTATCAGGCTAAGTCCTACGAATTCCTCAAGTCTCTTCTATGTCCTCCTCTGTGGAGTTTTCTAGGTATTGCAGCCCACCTCGATTCTCAATTACTAGAACTCACTATTTTATAATATTATTTTAGCATACTATCCTTAGACACCTTCTATATAGCTTTTTTCTGTCCCCAATAGACTTCGAATAAAATGTATTTTTATATTTCTAAACTTCTCAGGCTTTCAAAATTCACTTGTTGGCTAGAATATGTTCGCATGAATTACCTGTTCATTTGCTTCTTTCAAAGCCATAAATTGGCAAATCTTTTTTCAGTGTGGTGTCTAGATATGGTCTTCCCTGGTCAAAAGTGTGAAACAGATAATGTTGTGTAGTCTTTCAAAGCTTTTTCCTGCATATTTTTTCCTTTTAAAAAAAAATGTACTCTATACCACCTTCCTACCACTGCCAGGGTATCAAGGGCTGCCTTAATTGTGTAGTTCTATCTAGGATAGCTCCTATGACCATAGATACTCTTCAGTTTTCTCATCTCTCCCCTAAAAAATATACTCATCCTCTCTTCCACCTCCAGGTGTCCAAACCTAATCTGATAAACAATTTTAAAGTAAGGTATAGATGCTCAAGATGGCAGCAGTTTCATGACATTCAGGATTGTTTGTGCAAATTGTAGGCAGTGAGGTAACACCGGAAGTGGGAGGGCAATGCGTAAAGAACTTTGCATGTCCCTCAAATAACAAAACCACATGGGCTAAACTCAGTGGTCCAAGGGTATCCAGTAAAGTATCATCATTGTAAGGGGGAGAAAATTCTCCTTAAAATCGATTTGAGTAGTAAAACATCATAAAATGAGTAATCTATAGAAATAATTTTAGTATTGAGGATTTGTATTCCTATTGTAGCTATTGTGGCTGTCTATATATAAGTCTTTGGTTATAAGAGAATTGCATAGAAGCTGAGCAGCTACTTCATGTAAAAGTTTATTTTAAAAGATAATCATTTTCCGACTCATAAACATCTAGTAAGAGAGATATAATAACAAGCAGTGCTTTGAAGAACACCTTTCTGTTTAACAGTAAATTCATCTAATAGAAAAATAATGACTAGATATAAGCATGAAAATATCTACCTCTTCTGCAAGACAGCTGGATGGCAGGGCCACAAATATAATGACTCAGGCCCTCCAGACATAGTCCAGCCAGGCACTGACCACTTCTGAGAGACAGCTGGAGATGGGCAGGCTCTACTTTTAGATTATGAGCCACATATACCTGGAGACGACCACGTCTCATTGATTCTCCTAGAATACTCTTGCATAGTACCATGTGCATTTTTAACACTCAACTTTCCTTCAGTGATGATAACAAAAAGCTTTTCATCTTTGCAAAGAAGAGAAACCTTCACCTACACTCAAATGTTCCCATACCATTTAAGGTCCAGCAGCTGAGACGTCTTCCCCCACTCCATCATAAAATATTTTATTATGTCAATTATGGGAAACCCAATCACTCAAATAATTCATAGTGAGCTGGAGCAAAGTACCTAGAGAACCATGGGGAATAGTCATAAAACTGGCGATGGATGTGAGACCATGGTATAAACGTCTTTCTAATTTCAATGATTCCTGATTCCTAAAAATAAAGGAAATTAATCATTTATTCCTCCTTTTTAACTACAAACCTAGATATAAATGGATTTAAATAGAGGAGTTAGGTTGAGCATCATAATCACCAGTTTTCATTATGGATGAGGTCAATTCAAAGAAAGAAGAAAAAGACAAAAACTAGCAACATTCGCCTGTTTCTCTCTGTATATATATACAGTCCTCTATGTATCTCTAGAGAGAGAAATATAAACATACACACATACAGTTATCCCTGGTATCCCCGAGGAATTGGTTTCAAGACCCACAAAGATATCTAAACCCTCTGATGCTTAAATTCTTTACATAAAATTGTATAGTATTTTCATGTAACCTACGTATATCCTCCCATATGCTTATAGATTACCTATAATACATAACACAATGTAAATGCTACATAAGTATTATAATAGTTGCTATACTGTATTTTTGTTATTTTTTATTGTTTTATTATTTTTATTGTTTTTCAAAAATATTTTGATCCTCAGTTAATTGCAGAAACTGCCGATACTAACGGCCGATTCTGTGTGTGTGTGTGTGTGTGTGTGTGTGTGTGTTCATTAGCAAATCAAGCTTCACGTATTTTTATTTAATTTTTGAATAAAAGTAATTTAAGGATCTTTGTTATATAACATCAAAATAAAAGACAGAGTTAATCTCTTCTTTCTTTCTTTCTAAAATAGTCCTACCCATTAATAGGTATTTTAAAGCACATTGAAGGGTAAATTGTTAATTATAAAACAAAGGCATACTGATTACCTGTAATGTTTCTTAGCTATATTTTTCTTTACCACACAAAACTACTCTTTTGATTTTATTATTCTTTTTGTTTTCCATTTCAACAATTTTGCCACCAACTGAATTAATATTAACATGTTTGTGAATTTTACAAACAAACAAAACCCTGTAGAATTAAAAGTCTGCCCAATAGCCTTTTTGTTGTCAGAAATTCTTCTTTTCCACATCTTTGCTGTTACCAAAAAAAAAAGCCAATCCCAAATTTTATTATAAATGACAAACATTTTAAAAAGAAAAATTGGTTTCAGTGATCCTTTTTCAATTCATGGCAAAATAATTTCTCTGATACACCAGTGACAATGCCTTTGCACCATTCCTCATGAACACTTTTCTCTGTCCTATAATATCTAACCTCTCTGGCTTCAAATAACTAAAGGCAGATGCAAAGTTGCAAAGAAGCACACCTTTATGCCTTTCCAGAAAGAAAGAATGAAGTTCTGTGGCTACATGGCTTCATCTCTGAATGAGTGATTAGTCAGCTTTCCCTTCCTTGTGTTCCCTCCTCTGCCCTGGAATGTGCACCCACAAATGTAGGTGGTGGAAACAGGTAGGGTGGCTGTCACAGGTTCAAACTCCCCTACTCGTGGCTGAGTCAATGGGATCTGTTTATGGCCTCAAACATGTTTGTGATGACAAAAGAAAGGAGAAAATACAAAGAAGGGACTTCTCTACCCCTGGCTATTTGAACACTTAAAGATGTCCTGCACCCACCTCCAACAAGTTACTGTTCCTGCAGAGCCCTGTTCAAATTAGAGCATTCATCTCCAAAGACTGACTTTTCTAATGGTCCAAATAGACAACCTACATTCTCACAAGAAAAACACATTCTCATTTATTTAAAAAACGTCTTACGTGCTTGGAACCAAAACACTCTTCTAAACAATATCATGTGGTGAAAAGTGAAAGTAATAAAAGATGTTTTAGTCACTAGGTTTTGCTGTGTTAAATAAATGCAGCATGAAGTTTACATATTTATGTGGGTGTAATGATGTAATCCAACCTCTGAAAACTCATACATTAACAAATTGATGTTGGGTTATATGCATTCCTGAACAGTGACATTAACAATGCATTTATATAAAACTATAAAAACTGTTGACGAAAAAAAATTGCCACTGTTAAGAGAAGAAAAATAAAGACAAAGGCCAGCCATTCATATGAAGTATCTTGATCAATTCTCTGTTAGCTTAAAATTGAATTAGCTCAATTTTCTTCCAGTTTAACAGTCCAGCAAATTCTCCTTAAGTACTCCTAAACCATCCTGAATCTTCTTTTCCTATTCTTATTTCTTTAATTTTACTCTAAAATTTCCTCTGTTTTTTATCATGCTATATTGTACATAAGCTACCATAAATTTTTTTTTGAACAATGTGAAAAAGATACCCATTCATATCTCCTTTCCCCAGTCCCAAGAACAAGATGGTACCTAGTCTGCCTTCTTCAGAGAGTCTGTGTCCAAAGCTCACCTCAGAACTGCCTTGGGAGAATTACTCAGCCCTCATAGCAGCTCCACTCTTAGCTTCATGTGGTAGAGAAGTTTTGCAGGGATGTGTGTGTGTGAGCATTAAAAATCATCATGTAGAAAGACTGGCTTGAAGAACATACAGGATCAGATACTGTATGTTAGAGCAGCTACAATAAGACCTAGCTCAATTCTGCCCCTTCTTCCAGGTGACTTCAACAAATTGATTGCTCCTTCATGCCCTTTTCCCCAATAACGCTAAAGTCCTAAGTGGCAGGATTATGGCCCCAACACTCCTTGCATTCCTCTTGCATGTCTTATGACCTCATCCAATCCTGTATACACAATGCAAATATTTGTTGAGCACTTAACCATATGCCCAGCAATATTCTACTACCCACTTAACATATATGAGTATTACTGCATTTAATTACATCAACAGCACTATGAAGTAGGGATTAATTTTATCAACATTTTTTGAATGATAGAACCAAGGCACAAAGATGTTCAGTAACTTGCCAAAGTACAAATCCACTTTATAAGTAGCAAAGTCAGAACTCAAAGCCAGAGTCTGCACTTTTTTTTTTTTTTTTTTTTTGAAACAGAGTCTTGCTCTATCACCCAGGCTGGAGTGCAACGGCACAGTCTCAGCTCACTGCAACCTCCGCCTCTCAGGTTTAAGCAATTCTCCTGCCTCAGCCTCCCAAGTAGCTGGGATTACAGGCATGTGCCACCACACCCGGCTACTTTTTGTATTTTTAGTACAGGCAGGGTTTTACCATGTTGGCCAGGCTGGCCTCGAACTCCCGACCTCAGGCAATCAGCCCGCCTCGGCCTTCCAAAGCGCTGGGATTACAGGCATGAGCCACCGTGCCCTGACAAGTCTGCACTCTTGACCACTAAGCAACCCTTCTTCCTACTAAGCACACTAAAGATGTTTCATTTTTGTTTGCTTGCTTTATCAATTTTTGACATGAAAATGGGTGATTTCAGCAAGCAAGATCATGAAAATGGGAGAAAGCAGTTGAAAGGTCAATTGTTCAAATAAAAAGGTGGTATGGTTTGGCTCCGTGTCCCCACCCAAATCTCATCTTGAATTGTAATCCTCACATGTCAAGGGAGGGATCTGGTAGAAGGTGATTGGATCATGGCGGTGGTTTCCCCATGCTGTTCTCATGACAGTGAGTTCTCAGAAGAACTAATGATTTAAAAGTGTTTGGCAGCTCTGCCCTCCCCCTTCCTGCTGCCTTGAGAAGAGGGTGCCTGCTTCCCCTGTGCCTTCTGCCATGATTGCAAGTTTCCAGAGGCCTCCCCAGCCAGGCAGAACTGTGAGTCAATTAAACTTCTTTTGATTATAAATTACCCAGTCTCAGGTAGTATCTTTATAGCAGTGTGAAAATGGACTAATGAAAAAGGAGAGTATCCTTGATAATTCAGAAGTTCTACCTTATATCATGTGTTCAGCCACTGTGAATGGCACCTCTTGAACCAGACTGTGTTGTGGACACTGTCATCGCCTAAATGACAACAGAAACTTCCTACCTGGCCCTCCTTGTCTCCAATCTCTCCCACTTTCAAACCATGTTCTCTGTTTTTCAAATTGATGATATTAAGGGTTCTAATGTAGATTGGATCAAAATAATTTAGTAAAATTATTTGTCTCTCTTACTTGTCTCAAAATTAAAGCTCACTGAGATAGGGACTATACCTTATGATTTTTATGTTTGCTATATTGTCTTTCAAGTAGTAGACCCCCAATAAATGTTGAAATTAGTTTAATGAGAACCTTGTCAGGTTTGGCTACTTTTCAGGGGGCTGAGTAGGGTGACCTTGATTGACAAAATATTCTGGAAGGAGGACCAAGTGTAGATATATGCAAAATTATGCCTATATACAGTTTCTTCCTCCAATTCTGTATTGTTAGGAATGTGTTCAGCTTCAAGAAATAGAAAGACTAGCTACATGTTTCAAATGAATAGAGTTTCTTTTTCTTACATAGCAAGATTAAGGGTAGTAGTTGCCAGGATTAGCTCAGCTGCTCAAGTATGCCTGGGGACCCAGGCGCTTTCTATTCTGCCCTTTCACCATACTCAATGTATTGGCTTTTCCTCTGCATGATTTTTATCCTATGTTTGAATGGTGGCTCTGAACATCACATCCACAGTCAGGGCAGGAAGAAAGGAAAGGGACAACACCAGCCATTCCTTTTATCAGGAAAGCAGTACTTTACCAGAAATCTCTATTCCCACCCCAAGCAGGCTATTACTTATGCATCATTGGTCAGCATGCTGTTACATGGCCACCCATCTAAAAGGAAAGCTGAGGCAGTACATTGTCTTTTCCAGCCTTCCTAGTGAAAGGAGACAAGAGAGAAGGGGGATTGGAAATTGCTATGGTTTGGCCAACCAGCAGTGCCTGCCACAGATTCTTCCCTTCCCATCTTCTTTGCCTCCATAAGAACGTCATCTCTGGGAAATTCAGATATATGTGCTCTTTTCACCACCTCTTACCAGTCTACATATCAAAACTAGTTGTAAGGAAACAATCTGAAACTTAGGGTAAATTCTGAGTGACAATGACAACTCTGGTATTTACATGTTAAAAGAAACCAAAGCCTTAAGCTAGACTATCAGTACCTCTCACCACATGCAACATAACTGACAGCTCATGCAAGATAGTCTTCATTGTCCCTGTGCCCCACCCCAACTGACTGTAGTAATCCAAAATGTTTCCTTTCATTTCCAAATGTCCCGTAAAGAATCTCCAGTTGAGAACCATTGAGCTAAAGGAATGGACCTCCAGGGTGTGATGTCAGAAATCAACAGCTGGAGACTGAGTAAGAAATTGGGTTGGGAAAAAATGTGAAAATGACAGACTAATGAGTCAATAAGACCTCCTCAGAACCCCTGAAAAGTTAATGCCATCTGAAAAAGAAAAAAACCTAAATAACTTCTCATTATTGTCTGCCATTAGCTCTTCAGAAAGAAGAGATCATTTGGGATTCTTATCTGACCAACATCACTGCATTCCACAATCCATCAAAGACCACAGATGGAATGAGAACAGGGTTGGTGAAGTAAGTCTGACACCCAGTTTAGGGAATGGCCAAGGCAGCAGGCATTTACACACACACATACACACACACACACACACACACATACACAGGTTATGCAGAATTTTTTCTAAGTTATATTGCAATGTCATCTGCATACCATACAGTTCACCCACTTACAGCATACAATTACGGTTTTCTTTCCAAGATGGATTTTACTCGTGTCTGAGGACTGAAAGGTTGGGCTCGATGGTCTCTAAGGGATTCTCCAGCTTGCTGTGCTCTTCTACTTTTCTTATTTCTGGGAGAATAAAGGATGATGGCAAGAGGATTGCCTAGCCCTGCAATCAGTGCTGAGGCAGAGATGCTCTCTGCTTCACCACCCTGTACCCAATACACTGGGAATGTGGTGCCACTGAGCAATAATCGTAACAGTTACAAATATGTATTTAATAGTACCATCCTGTAAAGAGCTCAAAGATACCATTACTTTACAGCAGTATTTATTTTCAGTGTCTGCATTAAGTAGGTTGGGGTTGAGTATGAATATCTTTACTTCGCTGATAATGAAAATGAAGGAATTTGTTTTAGGTGGCTTAAGCAAAGTTCCATCATTTCTCACTGGGTTAACTGCACTGAGATTTCCAGTGAGAGTAATCTGCTTTTGGCCAGGAGTGGTGGCTCACACCTGTAATCCCAGCACTTTGGGAGGCCAAGAAGGGAGGATCACCTGAGGTCAGGAGTTCTAGACCAGCCTGGCCAACATGGTGAAACCCCGTCTCTACTAAAAGTACAAAAATTAGCTGGGTGTGGTGGCACGTGCCTGTAATCCCAGCTACTCGGGTGGCTGAGGCAGGAGAATTGCTTGGACCCAGGAAGCAGAGGTTGCAGTGAGTGAAGATCGCACCACTGCACTCCAGCCTGGGTGACAGAGAGAGACTCTGTCTGGAAAAAAAAAAAAAAAGAGTGCTCTGCTTTTATCTCTTAGGAGAATAAACGTTAATGGCAGTTTTCAACAAAATTGAAGAGAAAACATTACAATAAAATACAATTTTTGTACAATATGCTTGATGTGCTCTTTCAAACTTGATCTTTTGTTACTAACAATGAAGATTTAGCACTTATGTAGCACTTTTAATCCACAAAGCACTTTCCAAATGTTAACTAATTAAACATCACAAGCACCCTAGGAATGAGAAAGTTATTATGTTAGAATTATATGCTTTCTGTAACATGTATATTAAATACTTCATTTTGAGTTCATCAGAATATTAGTGACATCGATGAAGGAAATTTCATCTTAACTAATTAATTGTCTTCTTTACATAAGGCAATAGAAAATGTTATTGAAAGTATTGATTAGATATTCTGAAATTTTCATTTAAATGGAATAATATATGGCTTGAGACTCTTAATGTCTATTTGCTGTGACATATTGTGATTTGAAAACACAATAAAGTAATATCATTAATTAGGATCATTTTAAATCAACCATTGAGAAGGTAAAAAAAATCACCAACAATAATAAAAATTGCTAACATTTATCAAGCCTCCTCTATGCCATATACATTTGTAAGTGGTTTGCATTCATTAGTTTAATCCTGGGAACAACCTTATAATCAAGTATACAATTATTCCCATTGTACAGATGAGGAAACTGAGGAAGAGAGGTTAAATATCCTAAACAAAGTTAGGGTTAGGGTCCCAGAATCTATGTTCTATAATTATATAATATACTATTAAATTATACAATAACATACTATCAGTCTCAGGACTCTGAGAGGCTGAGGTGGGAGGATCGCTTGAGGCCAGGAGTTCAAGACCAGCCTGGGAAATACAGTAAGCTTCCACCTCTAAATCATTTCTTTGTTTAATTAGCTGGGCATGGTTGTGCACGCCTGCAGTCCCAGCTACTCAGGAGGCTGAGGCAGGTGGATTTCTTGAGCCCAAGAGTTTGAGGCTGCAAATGAGCTATGATCACAGCACTGTACTCCAGCCCTGGCAAAAAAAATAAATAAATAAAAATAATGAGATCCCCATCTCTTCAAAAAAAAAAAAAAAAAAGGAAAAATAAAAAGACTTTGCAATCTTAAAGGCCCATGAAAAGTTACTAGTATAAAATCTGTCCAGGCACCCTTAGAAGTCTTAAACATATTTAATTGTGAATATAGAAAATGAGCTAAAGTTCTGGCAATGTTTCAAATTTGTGGAAAATAATGATAGATTTCATATTTTTCAAGATGATTTTAATGCTTGATAATTACTTTAAATGCACATATATTAAAACTATTCTCCAACACCAACCACAGTTAAATTTTTGAATTTTTAATTTGTCTGTTAATAACATCTAAAAACAACTGTTAAACCTAACACTGAGTGGGGAAAAAAAGCCATATGTAAAATGTTGCCTGTAGATATATAAACTACGTAAAGATGTGTGTGGTTGTGTGTGTGTGTGTGTGTGTGTGTGTGTTTTACATAATATAAGCTCAGAACAAGTGGAATAAAATACTTATATCAGGAAAGAACCAAATCTAACCTTGGTAAACATATACTGTTTCAAATACCATAGTAAATTCAGTGGGTATTCAATAAGCATTCTTCATGCACACAGCATCTATTGAGCTTCTGCTGTGAATCTTTGGCAAGGAAGAAGAAATTTAAAAAAAAAATTGTCTAGCATCTTATCTATAATTGAGTATATTACTACAAATATCTTCATAGAAAAAGAAATGCTCATTTGCTAGGATTCAATGTGCCAAGATACATGACTTAACATCCATGTTGAATCAAAATAATGTGTCATCCTGCAGTTAATTGTTTCATTTTACTATGGATTAGATGTATACTTCAATTCAAATAGTGACCTTGAGTTTCTCTCACTAAAATGCAGGAAAAAACCTTAAGTTATGAATGTAAATTTCATGTCTGATACTCATGTTATAACAGTGGCTCCATTGTATCATCAATGTTTTAAAAGTCATCTTTGAGAAAGCTACAGAATCCTCACCTCCTTGTTGAACCAACCCAGAGCAAATTCCCCACTCTTTACCCCTCCTCTTGCCATCCTTCTATCACAATGCCCTCCCCACCCCCACCTGCAGAGTAAGAGGCATACCCCTAACAAGCCATGCATGGTCAAAGACACTAAAAATAGCTCGAATTTTAGAAAACACTCTAGCTATTATGTCACTTATTGGGAAGATATATGCATTATACTATTTTGTTACTTTTTCTCCCCTGTAGCATTTCCATCACTTCCATATTCCTGGAGGTATAAACATACGCTCAAAACAGTTAAAAACAACAAAATTAGTCATGGAGTTTACAAACCAAACATGTCAATGATATTTTGAAATGCTTGTTAATGTCAGCCTTATTAACCCTCCACTTGGAATAACTCATTTCTTTTGCTTTGTCAGAAAGACAATTAACTATTTTAAAGGTGTATATCACGATAAGAACAATAAAACTTATAATGCTTAGTGCATAGAAAATCAATAAGACATTTTACATTTACCTTCAAGACTGGAAAGTTTTTCTTTCACTTTCCCTTTGTTTTTTAACTACAGCTTCAGGAATAGGAAACATTGTACCTAATATGTGTGTTATGTAAGGCCAGTGGAGACAATACCACTCACAGGCACTTGTAAATCTTAAGCAAAGCTCTCTGATTCAAGATATGGAGCCTAACCATCAAACAAATCTTCCAATTAAGAAGTCAATCATTTTGATAAAAAGCACCAAATTTGGTGATGTTAAAAGAAAGTTACAATAAAAAGAAGGAAATGTGACAAAACAGCAGGGCATACTATATTCTAACTTGTCTCACTAGGGAATTAATGTGCTGTAATGTTTGATCACAATCTAGTTGTTAAGTGAAATGATTGTGTGACAAATGAGTGTAACATGTGTCACAAGGACTATCTAGATAAGGAGTGTTTCATGCCTAAGAAGGACAACATCCTATTTTAATAAATCTATGGTAGGAAGGCATTTGTTTAATAAATGTTTATTATTTTTTATCATAAAGATAATGTTTTCCTTTGTGTGTCCACATAGTTGACACTGTATTCTCTATAGAACTATATTTGTATTATATTTGGGAGTATGTATGTATGTAGATTTTTTGTCCTGCTTTTTTCATCTTGCATCTAACACCACATTTTCTTAAGAAAGAGTTTCGAAAATATAATTAAGGGATTCCTATTCTGCTACATAGCCTAAGTCAAAAGGAAGGAAAAGAAAGAGTGAAAAATGGACAGCCAGAAGCAGGACTTTCATTTACCATCCCCCCAAAAAGATTCTTATCACCATTATTGATCACCTCAGGTTTAGGCATATAAACAAGGGTGTGGCATGTTAGTACATCACTCTTTATGTTGCAGATGACAGAAAACCCAACTCAAACTGCCTTAAATAATAAAAGAAATGTGTAAGGCTTAAGGAGTTGAATTTCTTCGGGAAGGCTGGATTTAACAGCTTCATTGATTTTACCAATGAGCCAGTTTATCTGTATTTTCTACATTTTACCTTCCTTGGTGTTGAGTTTATCCTTCAACGCCATATATTTGCCCCTAGTGGCTTCATCTGCAGCAGCTGCAAGCCTGATGTCTTTGTAACACACCAACCAAGAAAAGAAAGACTTCAAAAGTCAAAGACAAATCTTTGGTTCAGGATCTCCTTGGTCCAGGTTGGGTCACATGCCTAACTCTGAACTAATCATGGGGGCCACAAAGATGAGATATCAATAATGCAATAAAGGCCCAGTCCATGACTGAGAATAGTGTCAATCTCATCAACCAAACCATTGGCATGGTTTAGAATGGAGAAAGATACACTGGAAAATGACAAGGATTGTGAGACAGAATAAAACCAAATAATAAAATAGTAAAATATGTACTCTATGCCAGACCAGTATTGTTCCACTGTGGTTGCTTCAGGTCAGACCTTCTTGGATCTATTGTCTTCACAAAATAAAATGGGAAATGTTAAAAATGTGCAGATGATTCATAGATGAACAACAAAAATAACTGAAAGTATTTGGCCCTTAGCCTAAGGAAAGAAAATCTGAAATCTGATCTAACAGATTCCACAAGAATTGTTGTTTAAAAAAAGCTACAATCTACTTTATTTTTCCTTTTGGAAGGACAAAGTTGTTGATCTCTTAGATTTTCCCCTGTGACTGAATTTTTCTTGCTGTTACACTGCCTGTTCTACCTCAGAGCCAGGCTAGAATGCTCTATTGCTGTATTATGGCTTAGAGTGGCAGAATTAGCCAGGTCTCTTGGCTAAGCATATTGTCACTCACAAGTGTAACCACCACCACAAGGGCCAACTTCTATTGACTGCTTACTATGAGCCAGACAGTGTGCTAAGAGCTTTACACGCACGCTTTTTAAGGTTCACAACTCCATTGGGTGGTAACTGTTATTATCCTCAACCTATAGATGAGGAAACAAAGTCGAGTTTCTTCTTCAAGGTCACATTCTCGAAGTATTGCAGAATTCTTTCTCCATGTCCAAATGAAAAGCAACATAATGAACCTATTTATAATAAGCCTATTGTAGGGCTCTTGGATAAGGTACTACTTTTTTAAAATAAGAGACTCATTTTTCTTGAGGATATATTCATGTACTCTTTGAGGATAGCTACCAAGTTTTATGCTCTTTGAATGACTGTTACAGCTATCCTAGGACAAGGACCATAATTGGCCCATATAGATTACATTAGTGGAGGATTAATCTGGTCAAAGATAGTCTCAAACTATTGTTCAAATATATCTCTCTATTTTATAATGATACATAGGCTCAGCTGAGTTTCAAGATTTCTTTTTCATGCTAAGTCTATAGGTATGGATTTTATCTTTACAATTAAACCCTTTTGTAACAGATAGCTATTTCTCCTTAACAAACTGCCCCAACACTCAAATCAAAAAAATATATAAGCATTGATTATTTGTCATGTCTCTATGGGTTAGCTGAAGTGTCTTTGCTTCAGACTGGACCAGGACTACTCTGCTTCACTGCTGAAGGGGTATGACTACCTGGGGTGTATACTTACCTTGGTGGAGCCAGAAGAGAAATAAAAATAATCCTAGTGTGGAAGCATATGCCAAAACTTCACTCACATCATATTCTCTAACATCCTATTGGCAAAGGCAAGGTACATGGTCAAGATCCACATCAGTGGGATAGGAAAATGTACCTCTTTTATGGAGGTTTTTGAGGGAGAAGAGACTAAATGTTGTCTGAACAATAATTTATCACAACTCCTTAAATAAATGAGAAGATTAACATGCATTAAGCACATACTCATTTATGCATCATTTTAGAAAATATTAAAGAGTAGGTACAATGTAGCAATTTTGTGCTAGATAACTGAGGCTGCAGTAATGAACAATAACCTAGTGGCAAAACAAATGTTTATTTCCTTGTGAGCCCTAATAGCAATCCCACTGCTAGACATACACTCTTCCTTATTTTGCAGCTGAAGAAACTAAGGCAACAATTGATTAAATAATTTGGCCAAAGCCACACAGATAGGTAGCAAAGGTGGAATGTAAAGACTAATCAGCCTGAGTAGAAAGCCTTAATTATTTCAACCTCATCAATTTTGCTTTCCAGTAATAGATAAAATCTTATATGGTTTCAGAAATGAATAATGAAAAATAGACCACCATGGGTATGAGTTAGGGTTCAATCAGGTAAGCAGGACTAATATAAGTGATAGAGAATAAGGAATTCATTTATTAGAGCAATTAGCCCTTACACAGTTGAGGATGTCTGTTGCCTCTAGGTCTGGTGCTGAGCCCGAGGGCCAGCAGTCAGGAGGAGGAGATGGGTTTAATACCCATCTTAATGTAGGAGAGACCAAGGACAAACGGGAATCTTTTAGGAGAAACTAAACATTCACCAAATCACTTATTACCTCAAGTTCCAATGACTGGGTGACTTGTGGGATAGGCCAGCATCCTTTAGTATAGAGCTGTATGTGCCCAGGACTCTCAGAATCCGAAGGAGTCTAATGAGAGCTGTAGCAGCTGTGGGCCCAGCAGCTGCCCCTTGCCAGCAGCAAATCTGTGACACCGCACACAAACTGCAACTGCACCTGCCTGACAGCAATCTTCAAAACCTAAAAATGTCTCCCCTCTACTTCCAAACCCTGCCCAAATAATTATCATGGCCAACCCTAACCTGAAACCACATAGGAAGGGAATTTGAGGAAATTGACATGGTCCAAAGCCAGCATACTCTGTTAGAACTCTTACTATGAATCCATTAAAAGTAGTATTGTAGTATTTGAAAGAGGAATATATTAAGTAAAATGATTCACTAGAATTTTCAAGTGCTGTAGTATGGGAAATACTGAGAGAGATCAGAGAGTTCGTGTCCAGAAGCTTTTCCCCTGCTTCTCTTTATTGTCACATCTGGGAGTTATTCCTTTTAGGGGTTGGTGACAGATTATGAGTACTTTTCATTTAACATTAAATGTCATGCTTAAGGAATCTTTTTTTTTTTTTTTTTTTTTTCAGACAGAGTCTTGCTCTGTAGCCCAGGCTAGAGTGCAGTGGTGTGATCTCAGCTTGCTGCAACTTTCGCCTCCTGGGCCCCAGTTCAAGCAATTCTCCTGCCTCAGCCTCCCGAGTAGCTGGTATTACAGGCACGTGCCACCATGCCCAGCTAATTTTTGTATTTTTAGTAGAGACGGGGTTTCACCATGTTGGCCAGGATGGTCTTGAACTCCTGACCTCATGATCCGCCCGCCTCGGCCTCCCAAAGTGCTGGGATTACAGGCGTGAACCACCACATCAGGCCACTTAAGGATTCTTAACACTTGTTTTTTCTCAGCATAATTCCTCTCTGATGTATACTATTTTGGCTACAAGTGATATAACTCCAACTCAAACTTGCTTAAGCAAAGAGGAGAAAATTTATTGGCCCAAATGCCTGGAAATTCAAGGATGACTCTTGCTTCAGGCATAGCCTCAGTTCAGGAGTACAAATTGTATCATTAGGGTTAGGCAGTATCCCAACTATGCTAGCCTCTGCTTATCAGTGTGTGTAAGGTTCACATTTTCCTATGTCAAATGGACTCTCTTCACATGGAGGAAAACCTAAGCGCCCGTATTCCCAAGTGTGCATCTTTACATCTTGAAATGCAAAAAATAAATAAGCCATTTCTCTTCCAACACATGCACACACTGACATTCCTCACAAAAGGACTCTAAGTTGTCCTGTCTCGGTCATGCGCCCACCACTTGCATCAAACACTGTAGGCAGAAGGAAGAGATACCATGATCAGACAGGCTTGGGTCTTCTGCCCATTGCTACAGCCACAAGCTGGCCCTTCACTGAGACTGACGTTTCCACCAAAACCCCCGGCATGAGGGAAGAGCAACTCCTTAAAGAACATGAGGGTTCTGGTGAAATTAAAATGACTGGTATCTGATTCAAATGTACTTTAAGGGAAATAATTGTAAGGCCTCCTTTAATTGAGAGAGGGAGGATGTTGACACTTACGTTGTTATTTTCCCTTTTCTAGAAAGCACGGCAGTGGCATAAAGAAGCACCTTTATTAGTTTTCTGATAACAGATGGAATATAAGGAGAGAAACACACACTGGCAATAGAACCAAATGCAATTTTCTATAGATAGCTCCGTCTACTACTATACCAATTTAAAATACATTCAAAAAATTGCCACCAGATGAACTCTTTATAGCCAGCTTTAGCGTTGAGGGAAATAAAAGAAATCTAATGTCCAAGTGATATCTTGTAGTGGTTTGCTTTTGTTTGGGATTTTTTTATTAACAAATAATCATGCATACAGCTGTTACACATTGGTCATTCACAACTCATATTTTTATATGAATTTTCTCATAATCTTATACGTGTGTGTGTTTATGTGAATGGAGAGGCTTCTAACAGTGAAGAATGGCCTCTAATTGTAATGGATTTTACTTTTAGGTAAATTGGTAAAAACTAACTTTTACAGCATGACTTTAAATGACTATTTTTCTTAATGATTTTTTTTCCAGACAGAATGTGAATCCAGAAGTAATAAAGTACTGAAACCATTTCACAACTAAAAGTACTAAAGGATTTATCATTCACTCCTTCCTTCACTCTGTATGGAGGGGCTATCTTATGTCATACACTGAGCTAAGAACTAGGAATACTAAAAAGAGTAATACAGGTCCTTGCCCTGGATAAGCTCACAGAGTGGTGGAGGAAAATTCAAGAAACACAGAAAGTGCTATAAGCCACTTATGTCCAAACAACTATTACAGCACAGAAGAAAAAACATCTCATTTTCCTGAGGGTGTCAGAGAAGGCTTTTTAGATGAGATTTATGGAAAAAATAGCAATTTTCTAATCAGAAGCCTAGAAAAGGGTATTCCAGGAAGAAAAAGCAGCATCCACTACTATAGAGCTCTTTGGACTAACTAGGTCACTGGTAGGACAGGGGACAGTAGGTAGGAGTGCCCAAGAAGCTGATAGGGGTGAGATCAGACAGAATGGGATGAGAACAGTATGTCATGCCAAGGAGTTTGGAAAGATAACTCTGGAAGCAAGGAAAAGGGTTGTGACAAATGAGAGAGACTGGTAACACTGAGACCTTATAGGTTGTAGAGAAGGCTTACAGAAGGTTGTAGACAAGGGGCCTAAAGGAAGACAATGGAAGCCTACAGAGACTTCTCCAATTAGAATGGAAATTAAGTAATGGATTGAATGAAAGAGCTAAGGAAGAAGAAGGAATGAAAATATTTCTCATGCGTCTAGTTTAGGAGAAATTAGTTGGATACAGTTACCATTAAATATACTAGGGAAAATGAGAAGAAACAGACATAGGGGTAGAGATTGGGGCAGCAATGAATTAGAAGAGAGAACAGAGCTATGTTTGCCTGTGCTACTAGGCATTAATTTTGTGTTCGGTGCAACAGCTCATAAAATAATGTATTTTAATCATAATATATTATTCTTTGATATATTTTGATTAATGTCACTTATGAAAGTATTCATCATGTCAATACACATGTTATTAAATAACAGTATGGATCAAGTCATCTATTTCCATATTCCTAATACTTTATGAGAAATAGAGTGCTTTGAGTAGCAGTAATCTCATAATATATTTAATATTCTGTCTTCATAATTAGTATATTTATTATAGATGCTTTTGGGGGGGAGATACTGTCTGTAAGGTACGTGACTGCACAATATTTTGAGACAAATAATTTCTGCTGACCTCAACTGGTGATCCCTTTATTAAAGCTGAGAGCTAATACAGTTCATATTTCCTAAGCTCTATTTTTCATGTAGAGATGTTTTCATCTATAGGGGTATAACAAATGTTAAACCTTTTCAAATGGTGTCTTTTGGTTTAATTTGTGAAACTGGAGGACTACAGATTCCGTTGGGCTGGGATTAAACTGTGTGCACCAGAAACAATAATAGCTAATAGTTGTTGAATATACACAGCATTTTTCAATGATGCTCTGAGAAACATGCTTACTACTACAGTTTAACTTTCACAGTGATCTTAGATAAGGCAATAAAATGTATTGCAAAAGAGGTAGCTAAGATTTTTTTTCTTGTCAAATGTCGGGTCGCAGGGGGTGGTTTGGGTGTCTAGTCTTATTTCACAGAGTCTTTTTCATTTACTTTTCTTAGTGCATTCAAAAGTTGTTAAAGTTTCTTATATAAAAATATGATTGATTGTTACAGTGACAGTAATTGCATTTTAGCAAAAGTAACCATTATAGTAATTTTCTTCAGGGAAGAGAAATCTAACTAACTAAAGTAGCTAGTTACTTCCTCACACATTAACTCTGAAAATTTTTAACATAAAAATACTTTATAAGGGAAGTACAGAGTGAAGAACATAAAATGGCATGCAATATTTATAAAACTACTTCCATTAGGTGGCTCACAATTTTATGTAGCTGTTAATCACAAATTAAGTGAAACAAAGTAGAGAGAAAAACTAAAATTTCCTTGCTGTTGGGTCAATTAAACTAAGTCCTCAATTGAAGCCTTTTAAAAATGACTCTCAGATATTTTTTTTCATTTGTAAACTACAGAAGGTAATGATTTTTTAAACCAAAAAGATTTATTCATATCATGGCCTTAGAAGATTGAATAAAATAACTACATGAAGATATTATGATTGCAAAGAAAAAAACAACTATTATACATGTGCATAGACAGGGTAATGTAGCATATAGTAACTTGTACATGTTAAATCACAAATGAAGCAGCATTAGCATTTAATTTTATGTATTCCACTGCACACCTGAATACTAATTAGCAACTAAAATAAGAAATGTGTGGTACTGCATGTATTGATCAAATCTCAGTTTGGTATTCTTCAGACACCATCAATTTAATATGAATTGCATACTGGGAAAAGATAGTTTATCATTTTTACAGTTTTCTTTCTAAAATCATTTTTCCTTATTATTGAAAGCAATATACTAATTTCAAAATCAGTTGAAAGTACATGGAATGCTGGCTAAATCTGGAATTACATTTTTAAATATTTATTGTTAACAATGTATAGACAGCAGCTGCCATTAGGAGTACAAAGCAGAAGCTGCAAATTCAGTATGCAAATGCATGAACAGTAGTTCAAGATAACTTAAATCAGTTGAGTCAACTCAAATTTTTCATTTTTAGTGAGGCACAGAGAACACTGGTACTTTGTCTCTGCCCTTCCTTAACCCTGTTTTTGAAATGGCCCCCAGAACTGCAAAAGAAAGATTTATTTTGAAGGCTGAGATACAGAAAAAAGAGTTTAAACTTCATGATTTTCCCCTGGCCACCTCTATTCATCTCTCTCCATCTCCATTCCTTTGCTAGCCTCTGTATTTAAATTGGCCTTTGCACTACCATTTGATTTATTTTTGAAGTTGTTATAGAAGAAAATTTCACTCACAAAACCACATTTCTTTAAATTAATACCTTCCTTTATTTTTCTATTATCCCCGTAGATTACAGATCCCCTTCCATTCATTTGTACCATTCTGCCCATCTATTGCATCTATAATGCAAACTAGCTTTTATTATACATGGCAGGGAGTTCAGTGGGGGAAATTGCAGGGGTGTGTGTGTGTGTGTGTGTGTGTGTGTGTGTGTGTGTTTGCTTTTGAGTTGCAGTCTAAGGATTTAGTATACAGTTGGCTTATTGTAGTCTTTCAGCAAAGTCCTATTTGCTTAATGCATGGCTGGTATCTCACGTATTTATTAATAGAACACAAAGGTAAAAGGTAATTTTAAAATAATCACAGTAGCAGACATCAAAATAAAATGTTTCAAAGAGAAGGACGCAATAAATATCTACCAAGAAAATCACAAGGACTGTATTAGTTAGGATACTTCTAGTTATAAACAACAGGAAATCCAACTCAAATTTGCATAAATAATAAAGAGAATTTATGGGCTCATATAAGTAATAGTCCAGAAGATGGAAGACTTAGGTGCAAATGATCAGTTCCAGTTCCATTTGGCTGCCACTCTCTCAGTTCTTTCATTCTTTGATTTTTGGGTCTGCCCTTAAGCTACTTTCTTTCCAGGTTGCAAAGCTTTAGCTAGCAGCAACCGGGGTCATGTTATTTCTCATTTATATCTCCCAAAAGAAGGCATGTTCTCCTTTAGCCAAAAAAAACATCAAAGTCTGAGCTTCATTCTGATAGGCCCAATTTGGGTAATTCTTGAGTCATTTGTAGTGGCAAGAAGGAAAGATATATTGGTAGGAACCAACTTCAGCATGTACCTGGCACACACTGATATAACCCCATAGGTATACAAAATATTGAAATCCTTCTATACCGGAGGATAAGTAGCCAATATTCTAAGTTCCCCTCTCCCTCCGCTAAAGTGTTCACTGTACCAGCATCCCAGCCTTGAATGCCCCTGACTTCTCTATTACCCAGCGGTTAAAAAGTTAATACCTGCAAAGCAAGCATTCATTTGGACCCTGTTCCAGCAATGTAGCAGACACCTCTTCTGTTTGGGTGGATAGTGTACTGGTTGTTAGACGTGTTCACAGTCATACAAGCCTTCAGCTGAGGGCAGGATCAATCACACTGTATTGGTTCCATAGAGCTGCCGTAACAAAGTACCACACACTGAGTAGCTTAAAACAATAGACATTTACTCTCATTATTCTATAGCCCTTGAAGTCCAAAATCTAGGTATTGGCTGGGCCATGCTCCCTGTGAAAGCTCAGGGAAGAATCCCTCCTCATCTCTTCTAGCTTCTGGTTGTTGACAGTAATCCTTGGTGTTCCTTGGCTCGATACATAACAATTCCAATCTCTGCCTCTGTCTTTACATGGTGCCTTTATTCTGTGTCTCTGCCTAAATTTCCCTCTTCTTGTGATTCAATTAGGGCCCACTCTAATCCAGCATGACTTCATCTTAACTTGATCACATCTTCAAAGACCCTATTTCCAAACAAGGTCACATTCACAGGTTCTGAGTGAATAAGAATTTGAGAGGAGAAACTATCCAACCCAGTACAGTAACCCAAATGGAATGGCTGTTAAGCAGCAGGAAAGTAGCAAAGTGCTGTTGGGGAAATGACCACAATGTCCACTACAGATAGTGGACTCTCTGGGCCTTTGCTCTCCTCACTTACCTAATTGAAGTCAACAGCTTCATGGTTGAACTGGCATTTCAGGTTTTATTTGCATAAGACTTTCAGAGCTGGCTCCCATACTGCTTAACCTCATTTTTAACTCTAAGTCCTGAGTCCATGGACTTCAAAAAGTAGTTTAGAGAAGGGGTTTGGCAAAGAGTTCTTAAATCCACATACCAGTTCACACATCAGTAGAGTGAACAAGCAATACATCTCATCTGTGTAAGCACTATTATTTTTCAAGTGTATGTAGCTGTGATTAATTAAATAAAAATTTACTTAAAACCTTCTTGCATTTATAATACCTTATTGTTATTATGTATTTTCTCTATCAACAGATAATAGAGAACAACTGCTGCTGTACTTTAGCACACTGGCCTCTATTAGAAGGGCCATGGGATTCAAGTCTGGCCTCCGTAGTGAAGGTGAAAACAACAATGGCTCAAATAAATAGTCATTGATTTCTTTCTTATATAAGAGCTGGAGGGCCAGACACGGTGGCTCAAGCCTGTAATCCCAGCACTTCGGGAGGCCAAGGTGGGCAGATCACTTGAGGTCAGGAGTTTGAGACCAGCCTGGCCAACATAAGCCATTTCTAAATGACTTACGTGGCTCTGCTCACTGAAAACACTGGCCATCACCTCTCAATGTTCATTATCCCACTTTTCTACTTTAGATGTATTTGTAAGCCATTTCTAAATTTACTAATCCTTGTTCAAGGCTTGGGGTTTTTTTTTTAGAGACTTTAGTGTCTCTGGTATGTAGATAATTTTTTGGTCTACTTTCCATAGAAATCTCCTGAAGTTTTGTGAAGTTTTCTGGAGTTCTAAGCTTCTTAACCAATAGATATGCAATATTTGTTATTTCAAGGAAGCAAACATCTCACTCTCTAAAAGTTTGAATTGGGAAGTGAGGTGAAAGATAGATTTCCTCAAAATGTATTCCCCAAATTACATTTTATTATGAGCAATACATTGGCAAGTCAGATAGTTCTTCCTCATCTCCAGCTTTTCTTCATCCTAATGCTAGTGCTAGTGGGTCCCAGGACTTAGTCTCTTGTCTACATATACTCATCTTCTGGTATCCACAGTCTGCCTACATGGCTTAAAACCCTAATGAACATTTTCTCTTCTTGGTCTAATAAGCATTTTAATCTCAAACTTATCTAAATGAACACTTCTGATCTGTCCCCCATTCTCATTTCCAAACATGTCAATGTCCCAGTCTTAATCTTTCATTTACCAACCACTCCAGTTTCTTAAGCTAAAATCTTTAGAGTCATTCAAAATTTTATTTGCCTTTTTCTCACACCCTACAAAAATCCTTCAGCCCCTTTATGCAAAATATATCCAGATTACAACCCCTCCTGACTGCTTCCTCTGCTACCCACAACTCTGATTCAAGTCACCACCATCACTTATATGGATTACTACAGTAACCTCCTCATTGATCTTCCCTGCCTCTGTCCTGGTCCTTCTAGCAGTATCTTCTCAACAGAGGAGTCAGACTGCTTTCTGGTTAAATCATAGTCAGATCTTGTCATTCCTCTGCTCAATCCCCTCCATTCAGAGTAACACCCAAAGTCCTTAGACCGCCTCCAGGGTGCCACATGACGTGGCCTCTGCTATCTTTCTGGCTGCATCTCCTACTCTACCCCAGACACACCTGCCTCTTTGCTTCAGGATAATGTACTTGCCATTATCTCTTCCATCAGGTATTCAAATGGTTCACTCCCTCCGCTCCTTCAAGTCTCTGCTCAAATGTTACCTGTTCCTGGCACAACTTGTTCTCCTACAATTGTTATCATCATTTGATATATTATATATTTCACATATTTATATTGTTCATTGTTTGTCTTCCCCAGAAGAATATAAATTCTTATATAAAAGTAATATTTCTTAAATAGTCTCAGTTTTTTCATTTTGTTTTTTGGGTTTGTTTGTTTGTTTGTTTTGAGACAGGGTCTCCCTTTCACCCAGGCTGGAGTGCAGTGGCTTGACCATGGCTCACTGCACCTTAACCTCCTGGGCTCAAGTGATTCGCCTGCCTCAGTCTCCTGAGTAGCTGGGACCACAGACATGAGTCACCACACCTGGCTAATTTTTAAATAAATGTTTTTTTGTGCAGATGGGGTCTTACTGTACTCCCCAGGCTAGTCTTGAACTCCTGGATTCAAGTGATTCTCCTGCCTCAATCTTCCAAAGTGCTGGGATTACAGGCATAAGCCACTGTGCCTGGCCTATTCTAAGTTTTATTTACTACATATTTTCAGCTCTTAAACCTGTACCTGGCATAAAGAAGAGCACAACAATATTTGACGCATGAACGAAAGTATATTTTTAAAATTTTTTAAACATAAACCCTTTCACAAAAATAAATAGGCATTCAAATATCCCAAATAAATTTAAAAGAAACTCATACATATAGAGTGCCAACCACGTGTCAGGCTCTAGGTAGCACTTTACAAGTATGGAATTTTCATAGCAGGTCCTGTGTGATTGGTCTTATTATAAACAACTTATGATGAGATGTTACATAACTAATTTTAGAAGTGGAAAAAGTCAACACATGCGTAATAAGCTCAAAGTCTGACTTATCTGACTCCAGAGTCCATTCTTTCAACACGTCTCTTTGAACAACGACAAAAAAAACCACCAAAACAACAATAAAAAAAATGGGGTGGGGCTGAGTGTGGTGACTCACGCCTGTAATCCAGCACTTCAGGAGGCTGAGGCGTGTGGATCACTTGAGGTCAGAAGTTCGAGACCAGCCTGGCCAACATGGTGAAACCCCGTCTCTACTAAAAATAGAAAAATTAGCCTCACGTGCTGGTACATTCCTGTAATCCCAGCTACTCAGGAGACTGAGGCAGGAGAATCGCTTGAACCCAGGAGGCAGAGGTTGCAGTGAGCTGAGATTGTGCCGCTGTACTCCAGCCTGGGTGGCAGAGCGAGACTCAGTCTCAAAACACAAAACAAAACAAAAAACAAACAAACAAAGAGATGTCATCAAATCTTTGTGTAAAAGAGTACAGCTAAATGCCTAACTAGGATTCCAAGTGTGTGAAAATTACAAACACAAACTTTCAGAAGAAAAAAAAAAAACTCAATAGGCCAGGCAATAGACTGAGTGCAGACTGGAATGGAACACCTGTACAGTCAAGCAGACCAGGAGATTCTGGCTAGAGAAAATGCTCTGAAAACTCCATCTTCTCTTCTCTTTTGTGGCCATCACTGAAGCAGCAGCAGCCAAAACAAAAACCAATCCCTTTGTGATATGTGAGCAGACCAAGAACTGGAAAAGTCATTTCAATGCACCTTCCCACATTCACAAGAAGATTATGTCTTCCCCACTTTCCAAAGAACTAAGACAGAAAAGAAACGTTCAATCCGTGTTCATCCAAAAGGATAATAAAGTACAGGTTGTCCAAGGACACTACAAAGGCCAGCAAATTGGCAAAATAGTCCAGGTTTAGAGGAAGAAATATATGATCTACATTGAACGGATGCAGCGGGAGAAGGCTAATAGCACAACTGTCCCTGTGGGAATTCACCCCAGCAGGATGATTGTCACTAAGCTAAAACTGGACAAAGAGTGCAAAAAGATCCTTGAACTGAAAGGCAAATCTCACTAAGTACAAAAGGGAAAGGACAAATTCAAGGAAGAAACAATTCAGAAGATGGAGAAGGCCGGGTGCAGTGGCTCACGCTTGTAATCACGGCACTTTGGGAGGCCGAGGCAGTAGGATTGCTTGAGCCCAGGAGTTCCAGGTCACAGTGAGCCATGATCACATCACAGCAATCCAGCCTGAGCAACAAAATGAACCCTGACAAGAAAGAAAGTAAAGGAAGGAAGGAAGGAAGGGAGGGAGGAAGGGAAGGAGGGAGAGAGGGAGGGAGGGAGGGAGGGAGGGAGGAAGGAAGGAAGGAAGGAAGGAAGGAAGGAGGGAGGGAGGGAGGGAGGGAGGGAGGGGAAATAATCTTATATACAATTTTTATTAAAAACTGCTAAAATATTTCTTAAAAAATCTTAGCCCTATTCCTGTGGTACACCTGCTGCCCCACATTCCCACCACTCAAAAGGTAGAGGATGGTTTTAAGTTCTTAGTGATTTGATATCAATTTGCACCAGAAGAAAGACATAATCAAAGACATCCAGGAATACAATTAGGGCCTCCTTTATGCAAGAGTTCTCCTGTCTTTGTCAATTATAAAACAGTAGAAAGGGCATTCCTTTGCCCTGCTGCTGACCATGTGAAGAAACCTGAGCATGGCTCTACCTCTGTTCTTCTGGAAGTCTTTCCTTTGAAAGATGCATTACCTTTGAAAACAACTATGTTTTTAAAATAATCCAAAAAGGAAAAAGAAAGAGGGCAAAAGTAATGGCACACCCTAGATATAAGGAAATGTTCTTGGGAAACATTTGCAAGTAGGTACCTGAAATTTTTTTAAACCACATCAATAAAAGAAGAGATTATATGAATGACTTTTGAATATTGAAACTTCAAGTATATTGGCAAACAAGAAGGCCCATAAAGTAAGACAACACCCTTTCTACCTTCCCCTAAGGTCTCTAGTCCATAAGCAGAAATTCTACAGGAACATTTATATAAGTAATTTCTATTTGGAGCCAACAGAAGCCTCACAATTGCCAGTATCTCTCAGATAATAAAGACAATAATAAGTGCCTTAAGATTTTGATTCTTCATGTTATCTGATCTGAAGTTTCACTGGTTTTGCTTCAGAATTTGTCTCAAAGAAAACTAAAATTTATATAAAAATCTGGGATTTTAAAAGCATTTTATATCTTGGCTTTCTTTAGAGAATTTTGTAGAAGACAGATAAAATATTAAAACCATAGCTGAAACAAGGCAATAAATTTGAATTTACTAGAGCAAAGTCAGAATTTTAGTACCAATAGTATAAATCTACATATTCACAAATTCATTTCTCTACTGTACATATTTTATATTAACTGACACAACTGTCCAATATCCATGCTTATGTTTTCTCTAACAATTAGAAACATGGCTTGAGATGTACCGCAAATGAAAATATTCTTCAACATACTAAATTTCACATTATATTGGCTAGCTCAGTACTAAAACTTGGGTGACAGCTGCAGCTCTTCAGAAACTAGCATTTAAAGGTAGTAATATTCTAGGAAGCACTTAAAGAAGACACGTTGTCCCCATCTAATTTAAGGTAGAGAACTGTATATATAGAAAAAAAAAAACTGGCAGAAATTCAGCAAACAGAAACCTGTGTCTCATAGCAAAAGACAGTTGGACAACTTCAAAAGATAGCAAGATATTATTTAAGTCAAACATTTATTTCTCTACTAACTAGGAAAAATTAGATTATCTCATCAAATCCAATATGTGCCATTTTTAAAAATTACATGCCCATAATTAAGTGGTTGAGTTCACCTACATATTTGAGCTAACGTATCAAACAAAGAAAACAGGCTTGGCCGCAAAGTCAATGAAGTCAAACAAAAGGCCAAACTAAACAGATGAGACACCATGCCCTGAAGATCAACAAAGGAGATTACTGTTAGGTGAGGCAGGTTTAGAAACTTTTGGCAAGGAGGATTTGATGTGCCCATCACAAACACAAAGCAACTCATTCAAGCTAGTTAAACACAATCGTACTGCAAGATTGATGAATAGTTGATTGCCTACAATTGAATTTCTTTTTTCTTTTTTTTTTTTTTTTGAGACAGAGTCTCACTCTGTCACCCAGGCTGGAGTGCAGTGGTGCGATCCTGGCTCACTGCAAGCTCTGCCTCCCGGGTTCACGCCATTCTACTGTCTCAGCCTCCCGAGTAGCTGGGACTACAGGAACCCGCCACCACTCCTGGCTAATTTTTTTTTTTTTTGTATTTTTTTAGTAGAGACGGGGTTTCACCGTGTTAGCCAGGATGGTCTCGATCTCCTGACCTTATGATCCGCCTGCCTCAGTCTCCCAAAGTGCTGGGATTACAGGTGTGAGCCGCCGCTCCCAGCCGCTAATTTTTCATATTTTTTAGTAGAGACGAGGTTTTGCCATGTTGGCCAGGCAGGTCTTGAACTCCTGACATCAGGTGATCTACCCACCTCAGCCTCCCAAAGTGCTGGGATTACAGGCGTGTGCCACCATGCCTGGCTGAATTTCTTTTACCATACTGTACTAAAGTTAAAATCCAATGAGCTTTACATAGATAGCCCAGAGATATTTTTTAAATGTTTGGTAATAACAGAGTAGTAACAAATAGGTAGCTTTGTATTCATTAATTTTTTTAAATAAAGAGAGGGCGCTATATATATATATATACACACATACACACATATATATGTACACATATATATACATATATGCACATATATATACATATATACACATATATACATATATATACATATATATGTATATATATGAAATGTGATGGCAAGAATGACAGCTGATGTTAAGATAATAATGCAGTATTCCTGTTTTAATACAATCCTCATTCAGGTGTATCCCTCCTAAAATAATTCTATACCTTTTGAACACCTGTCATCACCTGGTCTGGTCTAGGGTACCAAAGAGTCGATAATATAACCATATTTGCCATTTCTGGGATTTGTCAGAAGAAACCTCCATTCATTAAACTTTGCAAAGCACAATTTCTTCTCCCTCGTGGCATTCATCAGGATTCTTCCTGCAGGTATTACAATCATACACCTAGAAAACTCAATAGACTTGACTAAAAAACTGTTTAGCAAAGTATTAAGGCACAAAATTAACATACAGAAGTCAAACAATAAACAGTATAAATGTGTAATGGAAGAAAGGACCCACTTACATAGAAAAGCAAAATAAAATACACAAAAGTGTAAGGGACTTTTGAGAGAAATACAAGAAATTTTGAACAAAGGGAAGATGTACCTCATCAGTGGAGTTAACATCCAAAAAATATCAATTCTTTATCAGCTAATTTATCATTTCAACATGAGCCCCATAAGAAAAATATTGACAGTGGGTTTTTGTGAAACTGGCAAACATCATAGAGTTTACAAAGAAAAATAATTTACCAAAATAAATCAGGAAAACTCTGAGAAAAAGCAGCAGAGAGGGAATTAGCACTATCTGATATTAAAACATATTATAAAAACCTAAATACTTAAAACAGTGTGGTGTTGGTTCATCAGTACACAAACTGACCAACAGAACATTACAGAAAGTCCAGAAATAATTACAAAAGCATACTCCAATTCAATATATGATAGAGACAGCATTTCAGATCAGTAGGGAAAAGATGAACATTTTAATAAATGATAATAGACTATCTGAGGGAAGAGATGTCTTTTTTCCTATTTAGATGGGTACTTTCTTCCATTATATAATCATACTGTTTGTTGTTTGATTTCTGTATATTAATTGTGTGCCCCAGTACTTTGCTAAAGAGTTTTTCTGTCAAGTCTCTTGAATTTTCTAGATATACAATTACAATATCTGGCAGGAAGGATTTTAATGGATGCTGAGAGGAGGCATACTCCAATAAAACCAGTATAAATTTCAAATGAATCAAAGATCTACACATAAAATACAGAGAGCATATAAATATTGGAAGAAAGCACAGAATTTCTTTTTAACATTGCAGTGGAGACACGAGTTATATTTGTGACTTAAAATTCAGAATTCATAAAATACAATAGTAAATTTAATAAAAAAGCTATAAACAAAGTCAAAAGACAAATGATAAACTGAGAAACTCAAATCATAGACAAATACTAATCTCTCTAACTCATAAAGAGTTACTAGAAACTAATAAGAGCCCAACCACATAATAAGAAAATCAGCAAAAATATGTATATTCGAGTCATAGAAGAGAATGCAAATGGCTTGTAAACATAAATAGATATAAACATAATTAAATGATCAAGTTCACTTAAAATAAGATAAATACATGCTGAAACTACACTGGAATACCTTTTTTTTCAGAATGGTAATGGTGTAAGAGCTCGATCGTAGGAAAACAGACCCTCTTATACATTAGGGACAGCTGAAATTAGACAACTCTGATGGAAGGAAATTTTGCAATATTTATTAAAGCCAAAATTGCATATACCTATTGATGCAGAAGTGTACTTCTAAGGAATTTATACTTATACTTGCCCACATGTGAAATGACTAATATGTAACTGTATCCATGCCAGTATTGTTTGAAATTTAAAACATGTTTTAAATGTTTGAAACAATTTGAAATAACTCAAGTGCCCATCAGTAGGAGAATGGTTAAAAAGTTATTGTACATTTACAGAGTGGAGTACTACACAGTGGTATTTTTAAAAAAAAGAATAAGGAAGCTCACTAGTATTGAGCATCAAGATGTATTGCTAAGTGCAAAATTAAAAGCAATGTATAAAATAGTGTAATTTTATGCTGCTTTTTGTAAAAAGTGAAGGAATAAGACTGTATATTCATATTTTCCAGTGTATGCATAAAGAATCTTTGCAAGAACATTTAAGAAAATAATAACAGTGATCATGGTTGTGTGTGTAAGAGGGTTGTGGAAATAGTATACAAAGTGAGAGCAACACTTTTCACAGTGCCTTTCAACTTTTTTTTAAAGTTTGAACTATGTGAATATATGACATTTTAAAGAAGGGGTTTGAGTGGACTGTTCTTGCCAAGAGGAGCTGTTCCATTACAGACTTAGTCACAAGACAAACCATTTGCTGTTAGGGAGAGTGGGAAGTCAATTAAAACTACCTTCTTCATTGACAGAAGACTCCTACTAAAAAGTACACCATTAATGCTACACTTTGGAAAGAGAAGTAACATACATTTTTATTTATTTTTGTGGCTTTACCTAAAAAAAAGGGAATTATGACCAAATACAATGTCTTCTCCTTTAAGTTTCTCTTTTTTTTAACTACTATTATTATTATTATTATTATTTTGAGACAGAGTGGCGTGATCTTGGCTCACTGCAACCTCCGCCTCCCAGGTTCCTCTATCTCTTGACCTTGAGATCCACCCACCTCGGCCTCCCAAAGTGCTGGGATTACAGGTGTGAGCCACTGCGCCCAGTCTCTTCAACTATTCTTAAACATTTTTTTAAAAACCCACTCCTCACCTTCCTTGTAACGTTGTTGTTGTTGTTGTTGTTGCTGTTTTGTTTGAGGAGTCTTGCTCTGTCACCCAGGCTGGAGTGCAGTGGCACAATCTCAGCTCACTGCAACCTAAGCCTCCCAGGTACAAGCGATTCTCCTGCCTCAGCCTCCCAAGTAGCTGGGATTACAGGCACCCACAACCACACCTGGCTAATTTTTGTATTTTTAGTATAGACGGGGTTTTGCCATGTTGGCCAGGCTGGTCTAGAACTCCTGACCTCAGGTGATCCACCTGCCTCGGCCTCTCAGAGTACTGGAATTACAGGCGTGAACCACCGCCCCTGGCCGTAACCTTTTTAATGTTATTTTGAAAGCTGATATTTCCTCTATCTTTGTTGATTTTGCCATTAACGTGGGAAATGATTTCAGTTTGTCTAAAGAACTTTAAAGTTTTCTCATCAAGGTGGAAATATTGTTTTAGTACAAGCTTGTCAAATGAAAAGTGTAGTGGAAAGGATTGTTTCTCAAACTGAATTCATGAGAGTTTCTTTGTGCTTAAGGCTCACCTTGTATGTGTCGCCTCTGATTTCACACTCTGGCTTCAGACTAACATCTTACCAACTTATGAAGGTCATTTTTCTCTCCTCTAAGATATTAATTAACAAACCATCCATTTCAGCTCCCTAAAAGTATAACAATATGTTTTCAATTCTTTCATCAGGAAATCAACGAAATATGAAAGCAACTACACTCATCACAGCTTTGCACTATCATTTGATTCATTTCCTCTAGAAGCATGTCTATAACTGACTACTCTTCAGCTGCAACTTTGCCAAATTGTTCAACTACCTAGAAGTGGGGTAAACCAGACTGCACTATTTTAGTTATTTGAAAGCTTCTTCCCTCTTCTCGCAGCTGCTGCAGCTGCTAATACTTCATCATAAGTAGATATCCTTAGACCTCAACCTGCCTAGATTGAAACTGATCCAATCTTCTGTCCAGAGGTTTCATAGAAGAATGCATAACTATGACAACACTAGTTTGATGAAAGAAAAGTAAACTCCAATAATCTAGAATTCCCTTTAGCAATTGTTTCAAAGAGGAATTTATCACACTTTGCATTGTAACTTGGCGTATGTGGTAACAATAATATGAAAGAGCTACTGCTGGAATTAAAAGACTTATATTCAGTTCATTTTTCTTTATCTCCCCTCCGCCTCACCACTGTTTTTTCCCCTTGTGCTTCAGTTTGGTTTCAGGACTGTAAATAGAATAAAGGGCAGATTGATCTTGGGGGAAAATAATTTTAATGCAATATGGTGACCAAAAATGTTTAAAAAATAAACATAAGCAGGCCGGGCTCGGTGGCTCATGTTTGTAATCCCAGCACTTTGGGAGGCCAAGGCGGGTCAGGAGTTCAAGACCAGCCTGGCCAACATGGTGAAACCCCATCTCTACTAAAAATACAAAAATTAGCTGGGCATGGTGGCATGCACCTGTAATCCCAGCTGCTCAGGAGGCTGAGGCAGGGGAATCAGTTGAACCTGGAAGACAGAGGTTGCAGCGAGCCATGATGGTGCCACTGCACTCCAGCCTGGGCAACAGAATGAGACCCTGTCTCGAAAACAGAAATAAAAATAAAAACATATGCATACAATAATAATTGAAGTAGCTAAGTGGTAGATCCCTGAAGGTTTAATATACTCTCCCTCAACTTTTGTGTAATCCCAGCACTTTGGGAGGCCGAGGCAGGCAGATCACAAGGTCAGGAGATCGAGATCATCCTGGCTAACATGGTGAAACCCCATCTCTACTAAAAATACAAAAAAAATTAGCTGGGCGTGGTGGCAGGTGCCTGTAGTCCCAGCTACTCGGGAGGCTGAGGCAGGAGAACGGTGTGAACCCGGGAGGCAGAGCTTGCAGTAAGCCGAGATCGAGCCACTGCATTCCAGCCTGGGCGACAGAGCAAGACTCCGTCTCAAAAAAAAAAAAAAAAAAATTCCATATCAAAATATTAAAATCGGTAAGCATTAAAGTACATTCTCATTCTCTTTTGCTGTGGTGCATCTTATCAGATATCCTCTGAATTACCCTTTGCCTCATCCCCCCAAATTGGATTTAAATCCAGAGACAGGGATTAAAATATAATTGAGGTAAAATGTCCTGTTGTTTTGTTGTATTTGAGAATATAATGGGGAAGGTACAGAGATAACAGCAAAGTGATAGTGATCCCTGAATGCTAGAAAATGGGGGCCACTCAGGCAAGTTGTTGATGTTGCTTGTATATGTTTAGAGACAGGGAGGAGAGAACATGGTATGGGGTTACACAAGGTTGCTGTGAGGAAATAAGGGTTTAAAGGAACTCTGAATCCAGACAGTCAAGAACACGAGGGGAAAAAAAAAAAAAAAAACAACATGCTCAGAAGGGGCTGGTAACTAAAGGCTGAGCTCAGGAGATCTCTGGATATTTTTACATTTCCAAAATAAAGGAAAGAAGGCTGATCATGAGATATCTGTGGTTTCATTCCCAATGGCTCTGGATAGGCTGGACACTCAGATGGCTACAAGGATTGCTGTTTTAATCTGAAGCTCATCCAGGCATAAAAAGACACTGTATCTACAAGACATAGCTTTTTAAAGAAAGGTTTATTTGCCCTTGCTTGAGAATGGAAGTAGAGTGAACTAGAAAGGAAAGTGATGTCACAGGTTAGGATTCAAGGGGAGAGCAGCAAAAGAGAGAATTGAGATTGCTTAAGAGAGATGGTTTATGGCTTTCAGGCTGTACTGAGCTAATGAAGCAACATACAGCAGTAACTCACCTCTTCTAGCTATAGCTTGTTCCTGAGATTGCCCAAGAAGATAGTAATATAGTTGTGGGATTGATCAGATTGTGTGTACTATATTTTGATGAATGTAATGGAAAAGGCGTGCTCCAGAGAGGAAAAGGACTATCAGTCTGTAGAGAGGTATTTGGAAAAGAGATCCCTCCTGGCTTGAATCTTTAAATGGTTGAAAGGTAAGCTTTTTCTCAAGATGAAGGTCAGAGAAAACCCAGGTGAAGTTGCTTTCTGTTTGGGACTTGAGAGTGGTGTTTCATCAAGTATTTAGAACCTAATTGCAAAAGCATAAATAAATTTCCCAAGCCCCTTATTCTCTTTATAAATAGCACCTTCTCACTTATATGCTGTTCTTCATTTGCCTGAAAAACAAAATAAGGCTTTCTAGTATCTGTATCTATCCACAGATACTCAGCAGCTTTGTGGGTCCTGCTTTATTATTCTCATTTGTGATTTCAGAATTTATCTTGAGAATATGCTTATGAAACTCGCCAAAGATGCAAAGTTAGTTGGAATGCCCTTTACTTAAGAAAACATGATTAAATTCTAAGACATCTTCACAAATCTGATTACCTTTAATAGGGGCAAAAGCAGATTAAATCACTTAAAAGAAATAGATGTTATAAATTTATATAAGAAGGCAGAATATTATCTACTGTCATGATGTATCAGAAACAAACAAACAAACAGAAACCTCTACATTGATCACTGACCAGGTCTTAATCAGGGTACTGTTTTTTTAGGAGAAAGCCTTTTAATGCAGATGAAATGACAAGGCAAGGATCTCTTCTGAAAGGGAGAAATTCAACCAATATGTCAAGGTTTACTAAATGACAGAAGGAAAGCTTAAATGAAGTAAAGATCACTAAGGTAAGAATAGAATCTAATAATCTTCAAATATCTAGAAAGGAATCATAGAATTGTGATCAATCATACTACATTTGAATAGAAGGCAGGGAAAGAGCAAATTTAAAAATACTTATTATTATCATGGAATGACTTCCTTATCATAAAAAGTATGTAAGATTATAATGAATAAGCATTAAGGAATCTCATCAAAAGACATGCTTAAGTTGGGATTGGGCATGGTGGCTCACGCCTATAATCATAACACTTTAGGAGGCTGAGGTGGGAGCATTGCTTGAGGCCAGAAGTTTGAGACCAGCCTGGGAAACATAGCAGGACTCCATCGCTACCAAAAAAAAAAAAAAATAGCTGGGCAGTGGCATGCACCTGTAGTCCCAGCATCTCAAAAGGTGGAGGCAGGAGGATTGTTTGAGCCCAGGAGTTTGAGGTTGCAGTAAGCTATTATCACACTACTTGCACTCCAGCCTAGTAACAAAGTATAATGCTGTCTCATAAAGAAGAAAAAAAGATATGTTTAATTTGGATGACAAATACTCTTCTGTCTCACAGAGAGCACTAAAAGATGACGTTCAAAATTCTTTCTATCCCTGAAATCCTAAGATTATCTGTAGAATCAAGAATTAATATTGTTCTTTATGAATGACCTAACAGAGATTCTGAAACCTTGGATACCTATCTAATTTTGATAAGTTGGTGACTAGTAATATTCTAAAGAAACTGACATGGCAGTAAGTGTGGTAGAAAAGCATAATAATCCTAGAGTAAGACAATCCTGACTCTCTCCTCACAAATCTTATGACTGTCTACATCTGAATCTCCACATTTGGAAATTACTACATTTGAAATCCAACTTCAAGAGTTGTACAAATGGTAAGATAATATATGTGAAAGTTTAAAAACTATAAAGCCTTGTAGGCATATAAGTTTTTGTTAATAGTAGTAATACTGTTAGAAATAAATCATTCCTATTTCTCAGTGACACATGCATGAATCTCTCTACTGTGAGTATAAAACCTTTCTCTCCTTGCACAAAACTACGCAAGGGAATTTATCCAAGAATTAAAGAACGGCCTCAAGGTTAATCATTTACTTTTATTTGTTTTTAAAGTTGTTTTTACAAGAGTATACATTCATATAACAAAGTACACGAAGTGTATTGCTCAAATAATCTTAATAAATGAATACACCTGTGCATCCATCATTCAGGTCAAAATATAGAACGTTACCAACATCCTAGAATGTTCTCTTATGTTAATACCTCCTCCTCAAAGATAACTACTGTTGTGACTTTCATTTTAACTATCTTAGAAGTTCACATAAATAAAATCATAGTGTACACTCTTTTGTATCTGGCTTCTTTGGCTCAACATATTTCTATGAGATTCATCTATGCTGTTGCATGAAGCAGTTGTTCATTCTTTTTATTACTATAGGCTATTTCAATTTAAGAAAACACCAAAATAGAAGCACTTGTAGAACGACAAAGTAAGGACCTCTGAAAACGTCTACCTTTATAAAAGCAAAAGAACACTAGTAAAACTGGTCAAAACTAACTTTTTCAAAAGTCTGGAAACAAAAAATTTACACCAATCTGAGCAGCATTAATTAAAAACACAACTGGATTTTGGTAAAAACAGTGAGTTTTGTGGCATTTTAACTTGACTTTTTACCATAGTCCTCTTCCCACCCAGATCCAGGGTAGCTTTGAAAATCAGCAGACTTGCATCATGTTTTGTAAAAACCACCCTAGCAGTCACCGAAATGGCAAGAAGGGTTTGGGGTTCCCAAATACTCCTCAGTGAATTGTCAGTATTCGATCTATCTGGCAGCTCCCTGGAAAAGCTCTTTTCACAAAACTTGTCATTTTTACCTGACTCAAGAGTTCACTCAGCGAGGAGAGCTCTATCGTCAAGACAATTTTCAGAAGCATTCAGTGACAATTGTTTGACATTATAGCTGCCTAGGCATTTTAGCCAAATAAGAGGCTTGCCAAAAAACTTTAAATGGAAATTCTGGAAAATGAGTGCATAGTGGATTTTTAAAAAACTCCAACACATTCCTTGAAATGTAGAAGGCCACATGCATGCCCCAGAAAGACCTGGCAAAGCCCTATTCTTTTACCTCTAGCACAATTTGAGGCTCTGTGCAAGTAGGAAGTGAAGGCTAAGGCAGGCTTATAAGATACCTGAACACTGAAGGCATGTTCCAACACAAACGCACATAGAGCCTCTGGGCAAAATCTGGGAGACATTATTTCAAGGCACTTAAGAAAATCTTCCTCCAATCATTAGCTGACCACTAAGCTAACCAAGCAGAGACTTCAGGGGCTACATGCAACAAAAAGTACAAATTTTACAGAATTAGTCCAGGAAAGTCACCAAACAAAAAAGAACAACAAACAGTAACAACATTAAATGCTGGAGGGAGGAATTCTGATTTCTGACGTTACCACATTATATTATATAAATAGTCCAGTTTTCAAAAACAAAAACATATAAGACATACAAAGACACAGGAAAGTATGTCCCATACACAGTGGGGAAAAAAGTAGTTAATAGAAACTGCCCCTGAAGTATCCCAGGTGTTGAGCTTTCTAGGTAAAACATTTAAATCAGCCACTAGAAATATTTTCAAAAAGTTAAAGGAAATATGGCTAATGAATTAAAGGAAAGTGTAAGAAAGGTATCTTATCAAATAGAGAATATGAAAAAATATATAGAAGTTACTTTGTTAAAAAAGAATCAAAGAGAAAATTTGTAAGAACTAAACTGAAAAATCTGTAATAACTGAAATAACTAACATGAACAATTTACAGAAGAGTTCAAGACCAGATTTGAGCTGGCAGAGGAAGAATCAGCAAAATTAAAGAAAGGACAATTAAAGTTGTCAGTTCTGAGAAATAGAATTTTTTATGAAGAAAAATGAACAGAGCCTGTGGAACACACTCAAGAGTACCAAAATGTGCCTAATGGAAACCACAGAAGGAAGAGAGAGAAAGAAACAAAGATTATTTGAAGAAACAATGGCCAAATACTTCCCATATTTGAAGAAAAACTTTAATCTATAGATCTAGGAAGCTCAACAAACCCAAATGTAATCAACATGAAGAGATGTATCTCTAGATAAATAATAGTCAAACTGCCAAAAAACAAAGAATAGAAATGTAATTTTGTTCATAACACTTTTCTTCTCCTGAATGATTTAAAATGTAGCTGTATAAAATGATTATAGAACTCTTTTGATGGGTTTTGATGTATAAAAGTATAATTGGTATGATAAACACAAATAGCACAAAAGAATGGGGAGGGAAGGAGCTATAGTGGAGCAAAGTTTTGGTACATTCTTAAAATTAACTTAGTATTAATCTAACGCAGATCATTTTAACACATCAAATGCAATCTCCATGGCAACCACTATGAAATTAACTCAAAATAATAGAAGAAACAATAAAGGAATTAAAATGTTACACTAGAAAGTAATACAAAAGCAGGCAGTGACTGAGAAACAAAAACACATAAGACATATAGAATACAAATAGCAAAATGGCAGGTGTAAATTCTACCTTATCAGTAATTACATTAAATGTGGATGGATTAAGCACTTGAATCAAAATACAAAGACTGGCAAAATAGATTCTTAAAAATATGACCCCACTATTGAATCTAAAGTCTTTAAAAGATATACTTTAGATTCAAAGAACAAAGAGATTGAAATTAAAATAACAGTAAAAATCTCTGGGGTTGTAACCAAAGAGACTTAGTACTCAAAAGAGACTTTGATTGGCTATATTAATATCAGAAAAATAGAAGCAAAGATTTAAAAAAATGACTATTAGAGACAAAGAGAACATTTTATAACAATAATTGGGCCAATCCATCAAGATGGCTAAACAATTATAAACATATATGCACCTAGCAGCATAGCTCCAAAGACATGAAGTAAAAGGTTATAGAATTGAATAAAGAAATAGTTCAAAAACAGTAGTTGGAAATGTCAATATTTCACTTTAAATAATGGATATAAGAAAACAAGAGAAGACTAACAAGAAAATAGAAGCCTAGAACAATATAAGACAACTAGACCTAACAGGCTTCTGTAGAACACTCTCTAGTAATAGCAGAATTCACATTTTTCTCAACTGAACATGGAATAATTTTCCAAGACAGACTGTGTGTTACGCCATAAAACAAGCCTCAATACATTTTAAAAGACTGAAATCATACAAAGTATGTTCTCCAAACATAATACAGTGAAATTTAAATTAATAGAAACAATTAAAGAAATATACCAAAAATGTAAGCCATGAAGTAAAAACAGTGCTCAGAGAGAAATGTGTAACTATAATTATCTATATTTAAAAAGAAGAAAGACCTCAAATTAGTAATCTAAACTTCCATGTTAAGAAAATAGCAAAAGAACAGCAAGTTAAATCTGAAACAAGCAGAAAGAAATTAAGAAATAAGCAGAGGGAACAAATAAAATAGATAACAAAAAAAACAGAGAAAAAACAAAACCAAAAGTTGGTTCTTTGAAAATATCAACACAATTGGTAATCCTTTAGCTATACTGACCCTCTCTGCCCCCCACCAAAAAACACTGGAAATACAAGGCTCAAATTACAAAAATCATAAAGGAAAAATGGACCATTACTACAATCTTACAGAAATATAAAAGATTATAAAAATACATTTATAATGTTTATAACACTGTATGACAACAAATTAAATAAACAAGATGAAATGGACAAATTGCTAGAAAGACAAACTATTAAAACTAAGTCAAGGAGAAATAGAAAATCTGAATAGACCTATAAAAAGTAAGGAGCTTCAATTTATCATTACATACGTTGCAAAAAGAGAAGTTCGGGCCCATGTGACTTCACTGGTGAAAATTACCAAACGTTTAGAAAAAAAATACCAATCTCTACAAGCTCTTGAAAAAGTTAAAAAAAAAAAAAAAAGAAGTCTTCTCAAGTAATTCTATGAGGCCAGTATGAACCTGATACCAAACCAGACATCACAAGGAAAGAAAATCACAGGCCAATATTCCTTAAAAATATAGATGCAAAAAGTTCTCAACAAAATATTAGGAAAGCAAGTCCAGTTACATATAAAAATGATTATACGCCATGACAAAATAAGATTTAACTCAGGAATGCAAGTTTTGCTTAACATTCAAAAATCAATCAATGTGTTACATCCTATTAATAGAATAAAGAACAAAAATCACATGACCATCTTAATAGATGCAATAAAAAAGCATTTGATAAGATACAACACTCCTCTGTTAAAAAACATTCAAACAGCTAGGCACAGATTTCCTAAAGCTGATTTAGAGTATCTACAAAATGTACAGCTACCACCGTTCATAAAGGTGAAAGACTAAATGCTTCCCCACAAAGGTCAGGAATGAGACAAAGATGCCCTCTCTCGCCACTTCTATTGAATATTGTATTGAAAGTTCTAGCCACAGCAATTAGAGAAGAAAAGAAGTAATAAAAGACATTCACTTTGCTAAGGAAGAAATAAAACTATTCATAGTTGCCAATGGCATGATATTATTATTTATATAGAATATCCTAAGGAATGTGAATGTGCACTAATACATACATTTAGTGTATGTAAAATTACATGATACAAGATTAATAAATAAAATCAATTGTATTTTTATATACTAGCAATGAAATTTCTAAAAATGAATTCAAAAAGACAATTCTATTTACAATAGCATAAAAAGAATAAATACTTAGAAATAAATTTAATGAAAGAAGTGCAGTGCTAAAAACTACAAAACATTGTCTAAAGAAATGAAAGAGGTTGGGCACGGTGGCTCATGCCTGTAATCCCAGCACTTTGGGAGGCCAAGGCGGGTGGATCACCTGAAGTCAGGAGTTCAAGAACAGCCTGACCAACATGGTGAAACCCCGTCTCTACTAAAAATACAAAAATTAGCTGGGTGTGGTGGTGCACCCCTGTAATCCCAGCTACTAGGGAGACTGAGGCACAAGAATCACATGAACCCAGGAGGCGGAGGTTGCAGTGAGCTGAGATGGTGCCACTGCACTCCAGCCTGGGCAACAGAGTGAGACTCTGTTTAAAAAAAAAAAAAGTTAAAATGGCAGTATTACCAAATTGATTCACAGATTGAACATAATTTTTATCCAAACCCCAGCTAGCTTTTCTGCAGAAATTAATAACTTGATCTTAAAACTCACAAGGAGGCCGGGTGTGGTGGCTCATGTCTGTAACAGCACTTTGGGAGGCCAAGGCAGGTGGATCACCTGAGGTGAGGAATTCAAGACTAGCCTGGTCAATTTGGTGAAACCCTGTCTCTACTAAAAACAAAAATTAGCCAGGTGTGGTGGTGCACACCTCTAATTCCAGCTACTCGGGAGGCTGAGGCAGGAGAACAGCCTGAACCCGGAAGGCAGAGGCTGCAGTTAGCCAAGATCACGCCACTGCACTCCAGCCTGGAGGACAGAGCAAGACTGTCTCAAAAACAACAACAACAACAATAACAAAACTCACAAGAAAATGCAAAGGACTCCAAATTGCCAAAATGATCTTAAAAAACAGGAATCTACTTGGAGGCTCACACTTCGCGATTTGAAAACTTACTACAAAGCTACAGTGACAAAAATAGTGTAGTATAGGCATAGAGTTATTGGGAATCCAGAAATAAACCCTTACACTATGTTCAATTGATTTTAACAAGCTTGCCAAGACAACTCAATAAGGAAAGCTCAGTCTTTTCAACAGTTTTGAGACCACATGCAAAAGTATGAAGTTGGACCCCCACCTCATCCTGAGAGGTGACAGCGGGCTCGCTCTTGGCGCCTCCTCGGCCTCGGCGCCCACTCTGGCCGCGCTTGAGAAGCCCTTCAGCCCGCCGCTGCACTGTGGGAGCCCCTTCCTGGGATGGCCGAGGCCGGAGCCGGCTCCCTCAGCCTGCAGGGATGTGTGGAGGGAGAGGGACGGGCAGGAACCGGGGGTAAGCGCGGCGCTTGCGGGCCAGCCAGAGTTCCGGGTGGGCGTGGGCTTGGCGGGCCCGCACTCGGAGCGGCCGGCCGGCCCCGCAGGCCCCGGCAGTGAATGGCTTAGCACCCGGGCCAGCAGCGCGGAGGGTGCGCCGGGTCCCCCAGCAGTGCCGGCCCACCTGGCGCTGGGCTCGATTTCTCGCCGGGCCTTAGCTGCCTCCCTGTGGAGTAGGGCTCGGGACCTGCAGCCCGCCATGCCTGAGCCTCTCCCCGCTTCCGTGGGCTCCTGCGCGGCCTGAGCCTCCCTGAGGAGCACCGCCCCCTGCTCCACGGCGCCCGGTCCCATCCACAGCCCAAGGGCTGAGGAGTGCGGGCGCACCGCGCTGGACTGGCAGGCAGCTCCACCTGCGGCCACAGTGCAGGATCAACTGGGTGAAGCCAGCTGGGCTCCTGAGTCTACTGGGGACTTGGAGAAACTTATACACCAATCAGCACTCTGTATCTAGCTCAAGGTTTGTGACCACACCAATCAGCACCCTGTGTCTAGCTCAAGGTTTGTGGATGCACCAATTGGCACTCTGTATCTAGCTAATCTGGTGGGGACTTGGAGAATCTTTGTCTAGCTAAGGGATTGTGAATACACCAGTTGGCACTCTGTATCTAGCTCAAGGTTTGTAAATGCACCAATCAGCACTCTGTGTCTAGCTCAGGGTTTGTAAATACACCAATCAGCACTCTGTATCTAGCTAATCTAGTGGGCATGTGGAGAACTTTTGTGTCTAGCTCAGGGATTGTAAATGCACCAATCAGCACCCTGTCAAAAAGAACCATTCAGCTCTCTGTAAAACAGACCAATCGGCTCTCTGTAAAACGGACCAATCAGCAGGATGTGGGTGGGACCAGATAAGACAATAAAAGTAGGCTGCCCCCCAGCCAGCAGTGGTAACCCGCGGGTTCCTTTCCACACTGTGGAAGCTTTGTTTTTTTGCTCTTAGCAATAAATTTTGCTACTGCTTACTCTTTGGGTCCACACTGCCTTTTTGAGCTGTAATACTCACCACTAAGGTCTGCAGCTTCACTCCTGAGCCAGCGAGACCACAAACCCACCAGAAGGAAGAAACTCCGAACACATCCGAACATCAGAAGGAACAAACTCCGGATGCGCAGCCTTTAAGAACTATAACACTCATGGTGAGGGTCTGCGGCTTCGTTCTTGAAGTCAGTGAGACAAGAACCCATCAATTCCAGACACAATACCATACAGAACAATTAATTCAAAATGCAGGAGAGACCTAAATGTAACATGTAAAATTATAAAACTCTTAGTAGAAAACACTGAGATAGAAAAAAAATAATAAAATGAATTTTTATCAAAATTAAGACCCTAGCTGGGCGCAGTGGGTCATGCCTGTAATCCCAGCACTTTGGGAGGCCGAGGCAGGCAGATCACTTGAGGTCAGGAGTTTGAGACCAGGCTGGCCAACATGGTGAACCCCGTCTCTACTAAAAATACAAAAATTAGCTGGGAGTGGTGGCACACACCTGCGATCCCACCCAAGGTCCTGAGGCAGGAGAATCACTCAAACTCGGGAGGCGGGATCACCTGAACAGTGAGCCAAAATTGTGCCAATGCACTCCAGTCTCAGTGACAGAGCAGGACTGTGTCTCAAAAAAAAAAAAAAATTTAAAACCCTAAGCACTTCAAAGGAATTCCACCAAGAAACTGAAAGTGACAGCCTACAGAATGTGAGAAAATATTTTTAAATCATATATATAAGGGATTACAACTCTTTTTTTCTTTGAGACGGAGTCTCGCTCTGTCGCGCAGGCTGGAGTGCAATGGCGTGATTTCGGCTCACTGCAAGCTCCGCCTCCTGGGTTCACGCCATTCTCCTGCCTCAGCCTCCTGAGTAGCTGGGACTACAGGTGTCCGCCACCACGCTCGGCTAATTTTTTGTATTTTTAGTAGAAACGGGGTTCCACCGTGTTAGCCAGGATGGTCTCTATCTCCTGACCTCGTGATCTGCCCGCCTCAGCCTCCCAAAGTCCTGGGATTACAGGCATGAGCCATGGCGCCTGGCTTATTACAACTCTTATAACTCAATAATAGAAGGACAAATAACCCGATTTAAAAATAGGGAAATTATTTGAAAAGACATTTTCCAAAGAAGATATTCAAATGGCCAGTAAGTACAAGAAAAGATGCTAGACATCATTAATCATTAGGGAAATGCTAATCAAAACCACAATGAACTATCACTCCACACCAACTAGGATGGCTAAAATAAAAAAAAAAGTTAGAAAATAACAAGTGTTGTTAAGGAGGTGGAAAAATTGGAACCCTCATATGCTGCTGATAGGATTGTAAAATGATGCAGTCCCTTTGGAAAATATCTTGGCAGTTCCTCAAAATGGTAACCATAGTTACCAAATGACTCAGCAATTCTACTCTTAGGGTCATACCCAAGAGAAATGAAAATAAATACTCACATGAAAACTTGAACATATATGTTCATAGTAGCATTATTCCTAATAGCCAAAACGTGGAAACAACCCAAATATCCATCATCTGAGGAACAGACAAATAATATGTATACTATACATACAGTGGAATATTCTTCAGCATTAAAAAAATTAATTACTGATATATGCTACTTCCTGGATGAACCTTGAAAGCATTATGATACATAAAAATAGCCAGTCAAAAAACACCACATATTATTTGATTCTTTGTATATGAAGTGTCCAAAATAGACAAATCCATAGAGACAGAACATAAATTAATGGTTGCCAAGGGATGTAGGGGAAGTTAGGAGTGACTGCTAATGAGCATAGTGCTTCTTTTTGTGGTAATGAAAATGTTATAAAATTAGATAATACTGATAACTCCACAACTCTGAACAAACTAAAAACCACTGAATTGAACACTACAAAGGTGAATTTTATGGGACGTAAATTATATCTAAATAAAGTTGTTTTATAGTCACATATATAAAGCTGTTATATACGTATCATTGTATTTATTCATCCTACTGTTTATGGTTGTTTTCAGAATTTGGTTATTATAAATAAACCTTTATGGACACTTTTGTGCTTGTCATGGACATATGTACCCACTTATCTTGGATATAGAAATAAAATTGTATTTGCTGGGTCATAAGCTAAGCAACTATAGTAGACATGTTAGTAGAAAGTGAAGCAGCTTTCAAAAATACATGTTATCAATTTATGTTTTTGCGAGCAACATGTGAGAATTTCAATTGATCTACCTTCTTGCCAACAATGGAATGGTCATTAAGATAAAATTTTCAGCTATTCTGGTGGATGTGCGTTAATGTCTCATTGTGGTTTCAGCAACCATTTTCACTCCTTACTTATGATATTACTTTTTCATATGTTTATGAGATATTTGCCTATTTTCTTTTGTGAATTGCTGGTTCAAGAATTTTGCCTGTTTTAAAAAATTCATCTGAGGAATTCTTTATATACTCTCTTTAAACAGTGTCTTTGATCACAGAAGTTTTTCATTTTATTACAGTTCACGCTTTCATCATTTTTTATGCTTAGGTGGTTTTGTGTTTTGTTTTGATTATCTTTAAGAAATCTTCACCAACCCTAAGCTCATGAGTATATTTGCCTGTGCTATCTTCTAGAAGATTTGTTGCTAAATATTTCTCATGGAGATCTATGATATATCAGAAATAGAATATCATTTTTACATATGATGTGAGGTCGGGGACAAGTCTCATTTTTATCTCTAAGACTGTCCAGTTTATTCAACTATTTATAGAACATACCAACATTTCTTCACAACATTGCAATGGCACTTTTATCATAAAACAGGTGACTGTACACATGGTGGATATGTTTCTGGACTATCTGATTTGTTCCTTCAGTTTTTTTTTTTTTATTCTTGAGCCATTACCACACTGTTTTAATTACTATAGCTTTACAATAAGTCTTAACATCTGGATGTGAGCCCTCTTTGCTCTTTAAGATTATTTTGAGCATTTCAGACTCTAATTTGTGATTTCATATTTTAAAATTAGCTTGCCTATTTTTATCAATTTATCTAAATTCTAGCATCACTGTATCCAATTGCCACCAAACTAAAAACAAAAGCACAACCTGTTATGCTTTTCATTAGCAATGCATTGAATCTAGAGATGAATGAAAGGGAATTGAAATCTTTATAACATTATCTATTTCATGAACATGGTATGCCTTTATTTATGTAGCTCCTCTCTCATTTCATTCAGTAATATTTTGTAGCTTTCTGTGTAGAGGTATTTTATATCTTATATTAGTTTTACTCCTAGGTAACATATTTTTAGATGCTTCTGAAATTGGTGTTCTTTAAGCTTTCACTTTCTAATTGTTGCTAAATGTTGATATACAATTGCAAATTGACTTTTTATCAAGAGATTGCTAAATTCACTTTGTAATTCTAGCAGTTTATCTGTGGATTCTTTTGAATTTCCTACATGTTACAATTATGACATTTGTAAATAGTGAGAACAGTCTTATTTCTTCTTTTCTAATCCTTATTTATTATAATACTAACACATCCAGCATAGTGTTGAATAAAAGCAATGATAGCAGGCATAATCTTTCCTTCCCAATTTAAGGGTGAAAACTCTCAATATATCATCATTAAGTCTGATGTTAGCTATAGTTTTATTTTGTTTTTATTTGTTTGTTTGTTTTGCAGATAGTGTTTATCAGATGAAGAAAGTTCCCTTCTAGTCCCAGTTTGTTAAAAATTATATTTTTAAGTTACAATCAGGTGCTGAATTGCATTTAATAATTTTTCTGGATCTATTGAAACATATCTATTGAAATCAAGGGGCTTTTCTTGTTTATTATGTTAATACTGTTAATTACTTTTTTTGATGTGAAATTAGCCATTTATTTTTAGAATAAACACAATTTGATCATGACATATTGCTTTATTAATATATCACTGGATTTTATTTGCAAATTTTTCTATTGGATTTTTCTGTCTCTTCATGAAAGTTATTTTCCTGTGATTTTTCTTTCTTGTATCAAGATTTTAGTATCAAGATTTTGTTAGATTTTGGTATCAAGGTTAAATTCTCTGGAAGAGTTTATGTAATAATAGCGTTATTTTTTCCTGTACTATTTGGAAGAATTCACAGGTGAAATCATGTACACTTGGAGTGTGTGTGTGTGTGTGTGTGTGTGTGTGTATGTGTGAGAGAGAAATGAACTGCGAAAAGTTTCTTATTAAATGTTTAAATTTATTTAATAGATATAGGATGATTTAGATTGTCCAGTCATCCTGTGTCCATTTTTCTAAGTTTTCTTTTTTAAGGAATTTTGCAATTTCATTGAAATATTCAAGTTTATTAGCAGTACATGTGACAATATTCTCTAGCCTTTAAAATATCTATAGGGTGATGTCACCTTTTAATTTCTAATACTGATAATATTAATTTTTTCTTGATTAGAGTTGCTAGGGCATTGCCAATTTTATTAATCATTTCAAACCACCAAGTTTTAAATACTTTCTCTATTTTATATTTTATTGATTCCTGTTTTTAACTTTATCATTTACTTCCTTTTGTTTTCTTGCATTTATTTTGCTGTTCCTTTTTTAGAATCTCAAAATGGAATCTGAGCATTGATTTTCAGCATTTATTCTTTACTAAATGCACTTATGACTATACATTTCCTGCTATGCATTTTAGCTGCAAGCACTAGTTTTTGTATACACATTTTTGCTAACATAACTCAAATATTTTCTAATTTCCATTGCAATCTCCACTTTGGTCCGTAAGTAATTTAAAAAGGTATTGAAAATTTCCTAACACTGAGGATTTTTGCTTCCTTTTCTGTTAATAGTTTAATAGTTTTTAGCTTCAATCTATTGAGGTCAGAGAATATACTCTGTATGATTTAAGTGATTTGAAATCTACTGTTAGTTGCTCCAACTATACATAGTTGATTTTGAGCAATGTTCCATGAGAATTAGAAAAATGTTTACATTCTGCAGTTGTTAGGTATAGTGTTCTTCACCATCAATTACTAAAATAGGTATTAAAAAGATCTTCAACTATGGTTCTCTAATTTGTCTATTCTATATTTTATTTCTGTAATATCTTTCTTCCTATATTTTAAGGCTATATTATTACCTTTAAATTTAAATTTAAAATTCTATTGATCCCTTTATCATCATGAAACTATTATTTTCTCTACTAATACCTTTTGCTTTAGAATCTGCCTGATATGAGTACAGCTGCACCATTTTCTTTTGGTTATATTTTTATGTTATGTCTTTCATACTATTACTTTCAACCTTCAAGAGTCCTTATATTTAAAATGTATATCTTATAAGCAGCATATTGTTGGGTATTATTTTTATTATTTACTCTGATCATCTTTGTCATTTAATTGGAGTATTAATACCACTAGTTTAATACAAGTATTGACATATTTGGATTTATAGTACCATCTTACTATTTTCTCTATTTTACTGTTTTCTGTTTTTCTTTCTATTAGGTTAATCAAATGTTTATTATTCCATTTACTCTACTAGATTGTTAGTTATAGATTTATTATTTTATTGGTTACCCTAAAATAATAGATTCAAATATTAATCCTTGCTTATTACAGACTACCTTAAGTTAGTACATTTATTACTCCTTGAATAGTGCAAGGACCTTACAACACTCTAACTTCATCTATTCCTTGTTATGAATGGAATGTCCATAATGAAATTTGTGTATTGAATCCCTAATCCCTAGCATAATAGTATTTGGAGGGGGGTGCTTCGGGATGAGCCCTATGATAGAATTAGTGCCCTAATAAGAAGATAAAGAGATCAGAGTCCTTGCTCACTTGCACACTCATGCACTCTCTCTCTGTCTCTTCCCATGCAAAGTCAAAGCCAGAAGGTGGCTGGCTGGCTGCAAGCCAGGAAGAGGGCCCTCACCAGGAACTGAATCTTTTGGCACCTTGATCTTGGACTTCCCAGCCTCCAGAACTTCGAGAAATAAATGCTTGTCGTTTAAACCACACAATCTATGATATTTTGTAATAGCAGCCTGAACTGACTAAAATACTCTCTTTTTACTTTTTGTGCAATTGCTGTCATGTATTTTAATCTTACATCTATTTTTAAAACCTGTAATACATTACTGCTATTGTTTATATTTAGATTTACTCATATATTTACCCTTCCCTGTGTTATTAATTTTTCTGCAGTTCCATGTTTAAATATGAAAAATTAAGCTTAGGTCTAGAAACTAGAAAAAAAAAGGAAACAAAAATAAAAACGAAAAAAATCCTTACATTCTCTTTTAGTGTGAGTCTACTAGCAACAGACTTGCTCCAATTTTGTTTGTCTGAAAATATACTTATTTAACATTCCTTTTTGATGGATATTTTTATGATTATAGAATTCTTGCTTGGCAATTGTATTCTTTCAGAACTTTGAAGATGTCATTCCATTGTTTCCATAGTTTCCATTGGAAAGTCAGCACTAAGTCTTATTTTTACTCCTTTGAAAGTAATGTGTATTTATTCTCTATTGTTAGTATTTCATTTTTATCATTGTTTTTCAGATGTTGGACTACAATGTTCTAGGTGTATTTATAAACAAATTTATCCTGAATACAGATTGTGGAGCTTCTTGAATTCATGACTAGATTTCTTTCATTAGTTTTGTAAAATTAGTTGCCAACAGCTTTTCAAATGTTGCTTTTGTTCAATTAATGTTCTCCTATCCTTCTGGGATTCCAGTTACAGATACGTCAGAACTTAAATTGTCCTACATATCTCTTATGATCTCTTCTGTATTTTCCATCCGTTTTACTCTCTATCCTTAAATCTGAATATTTACTATGTCCTTCCTCTCAATTCATTATTTTTTTTTTGCTGTGCTTGATCTACTATATACCCATATTTTAATTTATTATAATTCTTCTAATTTTGGTTACAGCATTTCCATTTGGCCCTATGTTTTACGTGGTTGGTAATTTTTTAATGAATGCTGGGTATTGTGAAAAATTGCAAAAACTCTCCATTAAGTTATCTTTTTCCAGAACGAATATAACTTGCTCCATCAGTCATATAATATATGGATTTATCATACCAATTTAGTCATGTTGGATTTCAGATTTTAGGGGGCTCATCAACTTCCAGTTTGTCCTAAATCTTAAAGCTTAGCCTTTACTTTGCAAAGAATAGTCTTCTTGAGTTCTCATCTGAAATCCTGAGGTATTTTACTTGGACTCTCCCTCCTTGGTGGTCCCCAAATTCCCATCTCTGGTTCCCAAGGTCTCCAAAATTGGCAAAATCTTGGCTAAACTCTTTAACCTCCAGCTTGCTCCTTTACCCTTAATTTCTCTACATTTCACCCTGCATAGTTGAGGAGTCAGCACTGCCTTGAAGGGATATTGCACAGAATTTTGGACTCCCTTTTGGTTTTCTCAACTCCTGGACCTTAGTTCCTCAAGTCTTAATCACTTTGGCACCTCAAACTCCAACATCTGTCTCCCTAACCCAGTGAAACTACATAAGCCCAGACTGCTACTTTCTTCTTAGCCTCTATTACTCATGCCATGTATCTGCAAGTACCAAAGTGAAAAGCTTAGGTGAACGTGGGACTCAATTCAATATACTTCTCTCCTCTCTGGGTTCTTTGTCCCCCCAGTACTGTCTTCCTTAGTTCCTCTCTAGTGGCTTCAAATAGTTGTTGAATAAATTATTTTAAAATAGTTGTTCATCATAGGAGAGTTAATGTAATACAAAGTATTCTATCATAGCCAGAAGCGGAAATAGAATTATTTACTTTTAATTTGCAATTTAAAAAGAATCTACTTTCAATAATCTTCTCATTTGTGGTTTTAAAATTACAGAGTCAAAACTGAGTGAAAAACAATTATGTACCTGGGTGGACTTGAAATAAGAGAAATGAGTCAGGAAGGCATTTATTCAAATAATAAATAAAATTTATACAATTGCTATTTTTCTATGATTAGCCTAAATAACAAAGGGTAAATTGGATGCCTGAATTATCTTGGTGTTTATCTGATACAGCAAATTCACCATTCTGTGTAACCCAGGTCCAATGATAGCATTGAAAAACAATATCAGACATTCTTTTGGTTTTATAACTATAAAATTTAGTGCTTTTTCTGTAACAGTTATTTTGTATTACTTTTCGAATTGATACCAGTTATTTCCTCTTTAACAAAAAGGCAAGTTTAACAGTTCTGTGGCCGGGGGGTGGTTTTATTTGTTTGTTTTTGTTGTTTTGTTGTTGTTGTTTGTTTGTTTTAACTAAGTAAAAGAAGTAGGTCTTTTTACTGTGTTGCATAGGTCTTCTGGATGGGACATGCTCCATTTAGAGCTCTGTTTCCTGCTTGAAGGAACAATTAATATGCTTACTACTTGAGAAACAGCATGGCTCATTGGACTAAGCTTTGAGTCAGTAGTTTGGAGTTATAATCCCATTTCTGCTACGGATTCAATTTGTGCCCCTGGGCAAGCCATTTAACCTTTGTATTTGTTCAGCAGAAAATAGGATAAAATTATTACTTCATTTCAGGAGTAGCTAATAATAACTGCTTTTGAATATAAAGAAATGCACATAATGTATTTTGACCAGTTAAAATCACTGCAAACATTCCTACAATTTAGTTTCCCCTAAAGCTTCAGTATGGCTTTGATTAAAATTCTTCTCATTTAAGTTAAAATGAAGCACAATAAAGTGCAGTTAAGTGTTTTGTTTAATTTGCATTCTTAAACAGGTGGGCAAATCCAGTGTAGTTAAGCCTAAGAAAACAAAAATTAAAAAAAAAAAAAAGAAAAAACAATCGCTCTTTCCTTACAGGCTTTTTAAAAAAAAAATGGTAAAAAGTACTCTATATCATTCTCTGTCACCAAAGTGCAAAAATTTACATTCATACCAAATAATATTAAACTTACACCTATTATTTTTCTTTTCTTATTTATAATTCTTTAGAAATAGAGTATTAAATAATAATTATTCCTAAAATATTATGATAATTTTATCTCAGCACAGATTGACTCATCCAACACCCTGGATGCTTTGACATCCCAATTCTTGGACCACCTCATCACCAGTGACCATTTTTTCTATCACTACTATGGTAACTCCCTGGCCATTGTCATTATCAGACACAATTCCTCTCCAAAACCTTGTTAATTTCTAGTCTGTGGCCATAGCTCCTATCCTTCTAGCTCACTTGCTTAAATATCTGCCAAGAAGCAATGGATCCTCCTACTGATGTCAGTTCTCTAATCCAGCGGTCCCCAACCTTTTTGACACCAGGGACCGGTTTTGTGGAAAACAATTTTTCCATGGGGGTATTGGATAATTTCAGGATGAAACTGTTTGACTCAGGTTATCAGGCATTAGAGTCTCATTAGGAGTGCACAATTTAGATCCCTTGCATATGCAGTTCACAATAGGGCTGGCGAGAATCTAATGCTGCTGCTGATCTCCGGAGGTGGAGCACAGGTGGTAATGCTTGCTGGCCTGATGCTCACCTCCTGCTGTGCGGCCTGGTTCTTAACAGGCCACAGACTAGTATAGGTCTGCGATGTGGGACTTGGGGACTCCTGAACTAATCCATTCTCCTATCAATTCTTTCTATCCACATAGCCTCTTCTAGACTGTCCTTTCTTTTTGTCCAACTCAAATTCTGTGAGTCATTGTTCCAATGGCTCCCATATAATTCCCATAACTTCTTTACCCCTCACTTTCTCAAAATCACTTACTTAATAAATCCAGCCATGTAAGAACTCAATCATCTGCCTTCTCCATGCCTGCCAACACCTCTACATTGCAGAAAATAATCACACAGCTGGGTAGACTGGAGTCACCAATCTCCAATGGGCACTCAACCCTGGCAATTCCACTATAAAGCCTCTCTCTCCAGTCTCACTTAGGACTCTTTCATACCTTTTCATCATGCCCCTTTCACTTTAAGGTGAAAACCTTGCTTTACATGTCAGAGAAAAGAAGAGCCCTCAGCTGGGATTGCCATTATTCTCCAGTGTTCGGTTCTGTAAACTCATCTGCTTCTGCAAACTCATCTGCTTCTGCTTGCCCTTCCTGCCTCAAAAGGAGGAGGAGGAGCAAGAAGAGGAAGAGGAAGAGAACAACCACTCTCTTCTCAAAGGCCAACCTAACTCTCTCATGTTCTGAAGCTTGTCCTTTCTTGCCTTCACAAGTATTTTGCCCATTCAGTTTTCCTTTCTTCTGCATTTTCAATCTTTCCTCCTATGGCACCATACCTATGAGTTTACATATATAATTTATGATGTCTCCTCTGAAAAGAGAAACAAAATAAAATCCTCTCTTGATTGTGCATTTCCCTTTAGCCACCACCCCATTTATTTGATTTTTTTAAATAGCCAAATGTCTTTAAGGCTTTGTTATTTTTGTATTTTGTTTTTATTTATTTATGTATTTATTTATTTTTGAGACTGAGTCTTGCACTATCACCCAGGCTGGAGTGCAGTGGTGCGATCTCAGGTCACTGCAGCCTCCGCCTCCCAGGTTCAAGCAATTCTTGTGTCTCAGCCTCCTGAGTAGCTGGGACTTCAGGCACGCACTGCCACGCCTGGCTAATTTTTGTATTTTTAGTAGAGACAGGGTTTCGCCATGTTGGCCAGGCTGGTCTTGAACTCCCAACCTCAGGTGATCTGCCCACCTTAGGTTCCCAAAGTGCTGGGATTACAGGCATGAGCCACTGCGCTGGGCCAAGGCTTTGTTATTTTTGATGTTTCTAAATTTTCATTTACCATTGACTTCAAATATTTCCATCTAGCTTCTGCTAAAACTACTTTCAAGGATGTTAATTCCTTCTATGATGCCACATCCAATGGCTTACATTTTTGTTTTTCATTTTGCTGTATGTCTCTATCGGATTCAACACTGACCCTATCTTCCTTTTGTGAAACACGCCCACATGTGACATCCGTCGCCCCTGGTTTTTATTTCATCTCTGCCTGCCACTTCTTTATCCCCTTTCCTGGCTTTTAATCCTCCACTTGATTGCTACATTTATTCTTCTCTCTCTCTCTACTCCCTATTTAGATACTCTCATTCATTTCTATGGCCTTAAATACCATTTGCATGGTGACAACTCCCAGATTTATATCTGTAGCATTGCATGTTGCTCCAAACTTCAGTCACGTAGATCCACTTGCTTATGTTACACTATCTCCATTTGAGTGTCTCACAGGCATCTTAAATATAACATTTTTAAAACTAAGTATTTTCACTATTCATCTTTCCAATTTCTGCCCTATAATATCTCTTCCCTTTAAATCTTCCCCATATCAATAAATGACATGACCTCTACTCATTTGCTCAAGAAAAAAAGTAGGAGTCATCCAATCCATCAGCATGTCTTCCAGAATATATCTTAAATCTGCCCACTTCCTTCTGTATTAGTTTACAATATTATCGTCTCATGTCTGACTTACTGTAATGCCCTTCTAACTAATTTCTCTGCTTGCTTTGGTAATCTCTTGCAACTCATTCTTCATGTAACAGCCAGAGTGATCTACTAAACATAAGCCAGACCACACAACTCCCTGACTTAAAACTCTCCAATGGATTGCTACTTCACTTTGAATAAAATCCAAGGACCTTACTTTGGTCCATAGGCTGTTGCAGGGACTGGAGCCTATTTTCCTCTCTCTACTTATTCATACTACTCTCCTAATTGCCATGAGAGCCTTCTTTCAGTTTCTTAAATACATCATCCGTACTGTTTCTTCTTCACTAGCTTCTTTCATGGTTATCTCCTTTTCATCTTCCAGGTTTCAGTTGAAATGTCACATCCTTTGTAAGTCCTTCCTGAATCATTTTCTCTAAATAGATCCCCTCTTCCTATACTATCCCATTGCTCTTTATCTTAGCATTCTGTCTGCTTTTATAAATAATCCTTTCCATTTGGGAATTACTTGTTTACTGGCTGTTTTCCTGTCTTCTTCGTGATACTGTCAGCTCAGTGATGGTGGAGACTATATCCATTTCATTCGACACTTGTACAACCAAAATCTAGCACAAATTCTGTATCTGATAATTACTTGTTGAATAAATGAATGCCACAGAGAGTGTAATGAAAATGACTGACCCTTATGTGGACTTGTATTATAGAAAATTTCAGGACTATAACATCAAAGCTTTATTCGAGATTTTAAGCACTTGTCAAAATGGATGAAGGCCATTTTTTTTTGAGAAAGAATTGTGTATATAGTCTGCTTTCTACTCCAGTAGGAAATCCATTCTTAGATCCTCTATGATGAATTTCCAATCTATGAGACCTTTGTGAAGTCAAAGTACAATAAAATTGAATTACTAAGAACTTGAGGCCGGGCACAGTGGCTCACACCTATAATCTGAGCACTTCGGGAGGCCGAGGTAGGCAGATCACTTGAGCTCAGGAGTTCAAGACCAGCCTGGGCAATATGGCAAAACGCCGTCTCTACAAAGAAATGGAAAAAAAAATTAGCCCGGTATGTTTGGCACATGTCTGTAGTCCCAGTTACTCAGGAAGCTAAAGTGGGAGGATCACCAGAGCCTCGGAAGTCAAGACTGCAGTGAGTGGTAATTGCATCACTGCACACCAGCCTAGGTGACAGAGTGAGACCTATCTCAAACATAAAAACAAAAAACAAAACACTTGAAATTAAAACAATAAAATATAAGCTCAATTATTTTATAGTTTCAACAGACGTAATTATCAAGTTTCTACAAAACTTTCTGAACAATTGTTGTCTGTGTCCATACATATCTCATTAAATATTAGTAACAAATCTTTTGAGACCAGCACTGGCTTAAGACCTACACTTTGAGTAGTGCAGGTTTACTCCATCATCCTTCCATTTGATATTGGTTTAAGGTAATAGATCTCAAATCCTGAACTATTCTTTGTCAGGTATGCTAAATGCCCAACCTCCTGCAGAGTATTTAGCATCCTAGTCCCAGGACACTAAAAACCAGTGCCATCACCCTTACTAGTTATTGTCCAAACCAACACCTTTCCCACCTCCTACCCACCAATGGGGGAGCATCAGTAACGCCATAATTTGGAACCACTTGGGGGTGTGGGTTCTGACAGTTGCTCAGTAGTGTTAGCGTAGGCACTGTGGTTATCAGCCTGGGGAGGAATTGAGTCCTAGCACCTGTTCAAGAAAATTAAGCACCTGTGGTAATGAATTTAAAGTGGAGGGTGGGAAAGAATCCTTGCCAAATTATGCCTATTAGTTTTGTTTCCTACACATTTCTTGAATTTTGAAGGGGGCGATAGTGGGGAGAAAAAGTCAAATATTACCTTTGGGATGTTAGAGAGAAACCAATTGGTTGTTGAGATTTGTATTACATCACAGTTTCTCTTAACTCTTCTAACTCACTTTCTTCACCTAAAATCTTTTGTGAACACTTTTCCCCTTATCCATTCCCACATTCTTACCCTCCTCGATATGTCTTTTTGACCCCATTGGCACAGTGCAATGCTATACAGATGGACGTAAGTAGAAGGGGAGGAATAAATAGCAGCAAAAGCTAGGATGTAGAGAATTTTCTTCCCACCTTGGGCACTTAAGGAGAGGGGGATATTTATAAAAGACACATCGATCATTTCTCCCTTCCTTGGACTCACCAAGTTACCAAATTTATTCCCCATGCATTATGCCTTACAGCGTTGGCATATAAGAAATTCTTTACTTGTGCCACTTCAAGAATGCCCATGTCATCTGAACACAGGAGATTTTTATAGTAGCTAGAAAGCAGCACAAAAGCTTCTAAGTCCTTCATTTAAGGGGAACTTAACATCCTCCATACTCCAAAGGTTTTCAGTCATCTTCCTGAAGATGAAGGAAAAGAGATTAGACGTGTGTTGCTAAAGTGTCTGTTGGTGGGTCCAAACGCAAGTTCAATTATAACCCAGTTCATTTCCAGCTCTACTTCAGAACTGAAGATTTAAACTTCTCCACATCTTTTTGAGCCATGACTTTGTTAACACAAAAAGAAATCTTTTATTCTGGAAGCAGTCTGTGTCACTTATTTACCTCTACCTCCTCATCCAGCCAACACTCTAGATTGAACTGGCTTCTCAAGATTTTTCCACCTGGGAATAATTTTCAGTTCAATTGAACTTGGCAGGACTCTGAACTTCAAATTCTAGCATTGGAGTGGCCATAAGGCTAGGTCTTGGGGCTGGGAAGTGAATGAAGTTAGCTAAAGATGTTTATCTCATAATGCCCGATGCTCTGGTCGATTAGAATTCATGTTTCCTTTTCCTTTCCTCTCCTTTCTCATTTTCCTTCCCAAACCAGGTTTTACACCTTGCAATGTGTTAGGAAGTGGTTGTTGGATTTGGGGATTTTAAAAAGTGATTCTAGAAAACAGGGAGGAAAGAAGGGCAATGGGGTTAGCTGTAGCTACCTCTTTTTAAGCTTTGAAGCTCCGGTGGAAATTAGTCAGTCACAATTCCTTGTCTTTTTAGGTTACATTATTTTTGAATTAAAAAAAAAACGAAGGGGTAATTGAACACATTTAGGAACAGAATAGCTGCGTTACTGGTTGTTAATACTTTTCCCATGGGGTTTTCTGTCTTTGTTAGAAAGGAATGTCCTCGTGAAGACTGGCTGCTTCTCTTTAGTACTACAGAAAAATAATTTTCATGCTCTCGTTCTTATACTGGCAAATTTACTTGGTAAGATAAGGAATATATTTTCAAGTTTCAGTTGTATTACTCGCTATTCCAGTTATTCCACTTGCTCAGGCTTCACAATTAAAAGAAATACTGAAGTGATGCACAGATAAGACAAGAGTGGGGCCTGACCCTGACATCAAATTCTCTAGTGAACTTCAAGTGTTTCTAGAGTAAAATATACTCTTCCATTCCAGAACCGTTAGTACAACTCTTAATTCAACCAGAGAATGGAAGGCTTACACATATTCCTTTGACCAACTCATAAAGATAGGAGAAATACATGAGATCATTCAGACACCTTTAATACCGACTTGGGACTTTGTAACTGTTGCAAACATCAGTCAAATTCTGAGCACCACGATTTGAGAACTGGCAATCTTGGAGAGAGTTTGAAGAGCCACGTTGATTATTAATAACCCTGATAAGTTGTAGAAATGGGCAGATAATTACAGGATGAACTTAATAGACAGAAATACAGAGTAATTTAGAGGAAGTAAACTGCTGTCAATATAAGTGAGAAGACTTGGCTTTGTGGGAAAAGGTGGGAATCAGTAAACCACAAGTGAAACATGAATTAGCCATATTATACAGTTGTTTTATTAAAAACCAAAACTTTGTAGAGTACATTAACGGAGACTGTATTTAAGAGAAAGGCAGTCATCCCTTAGTCATTTATACAATTATTTATTAAGCACTTACATGCTAGTTGATACTTCTGGGTGCTGGAATAAAATAAGGAAAAAATCAAGATCTCTACCTTCACGAAGCTCACTAAAGTGTGGTAAATGACAGAGCAACTACCTTCAATAGTCTCTAGTTTGTATTCTGCAGCCAACTGAATACAGCAAATACTAAAAGCTACTTGAGGTAGGGACCCATCCTATTTTTACCTGTTGGATCCCATTCCGTGCCTAGCACACCAGCTTGTAAGCAATCAACATGGATTAAGGGGTAAAAACAGGCCCTTAAATAGCTAAAATTTTGACAAGTAATCACTTGTCTGATCATCAAATATGTCGTTCGAAATCCTCATTTTTTTCTTCAAAGCGCAGTAAACAAGTATTTGCGCACCTATTACGTGCAAAACAGTTTTCAACAGAATGCTTTGTGTGTAAAAGGAACGGCGGGAATGGATTCAAGTTGCGCATCGTGATAAATGGCGTGAATATCCTGAGCGGGTGGACAGCCCTTCCTCCGTGAGTTTTTCTTTTTCTTTTTCTTTTCTAGTCACCAAGACAGCACGCGTGTGCAGAAGCTGCAGCGGTGGGACGCAGTGCTAAGTCTGGGGGCGCACACACCAGCTCGCGCGTCGCGAGCTCGCCTGGGCAGCTCGGCGGGCGCGGCGAAACAGCTCCCACGTCCGCCTTCCACCGACTCCTCGGTCTCAGAGCGGACGAGGCGTCCCCCCAGAGGAAAGACTGGGCGCCGCAGACGCCCCTCGGAGAAGTCCCTGGCCACTCGCCCCACCTCGGAGTCCTCTTCCTCTTGGGCTTCTCCTGACCCTTCGGGTGGGCGCTCCAGAGAGGCCCGTCGGACGCGATTTGGAAACGGGTCGTGCCCGGCCTAGCCCGCATCTACTCGCCCGGCCACAGCCCAGCCACAGCTTACGGACTTTGAGGCGCCCGCGCCCCTTTGTCGCGGTATCTCTCGCCCAAGCAGGCCGGACGCCGAGGCCTCGCGGTATCGAGCCTCCGTCCGCCCCGCCTCCTCGCCCTCCACTCGGCCCCGCCCTCGCTCTCTCACCCCTCCCCCGCTCCCGCCTCGCTTCCCCGACAATCTCCTCGCGCTCCCGGCCCGGCACGCGCGCTGCGCCCGGCCGCCGCTGCCGCCGCCGCCGCCACCGCCGCTGCCGCCGAGCGTTCCTCCGCTGCGCCTGGCTTCCAGCTTCGGGCCGGAACCGGAAGTTTGGGGGGCGGAGCCCGGCGGAGGCCAGGAGACCGAAAACGCGGCCGAGCCCGGAGCCCGGAGCTGGAGCCAGAGCCTGGACCAGAACTTGGCCGCCGCCTGCACCGCCGCCGCCGCTGCCGCCCGCCGCCCCTTCCCCGCGCCGCAGCCGCCTCGCCGCCACCGCCGCGAGCTCGGCCGCCAGTGGTCCTCGGACTTTAGGTGTCCGGGTTGAAGGTCGGTCCGGACGTCGGACCCAGTCGGTTCCCAGACTGTCCGGGCGGCAGCGGACGCCGCTGCCGCCGCCGCCTCTTCGTCGCCTCAGCCTGGCGTTTTGTTCCGAGAGACGGGAGAGGCGAGCGGAGCTGACAGTGATTTTGACAGTGATTTAAACCCGCTTTTGTTGTTGTTGGCTTTTCGTTGTTTGGTTTTGTGTGTTGTGCGTGTGTGTGGCGGTTTTTCCCCCGTGGTGCATTTTATTTTTTATCGTTGTGCTCTTTTTCTTTTTTTTTTTTTTACCCAGTGAACGTTTTTTTGTTTTTTTTTTTTTTTTTTTTTTTTTTTTTTTTTTGGTCTGGGCTTCCGAGTATGTTTTATGACGGTTGATTTTACACCAGGAGGTTTGTCTCCGAGGAAGACCCAGGGAACTGGATATCTAGCGAGAACTTCCTCCGGATTCCCCGGCGCCTCGGGAAAATGGGAGCTGCTGCAAAGTTGGCGTTTGCCGTCTTTCTTATCTCCTGTTCTTCAGGTAGGTGCAGGGAGCGCGGCGCGGTGGGGCTGCTCCTGCGGCCGCGGCGGCCGCTGCTGGGGGCCGCGGCTGGTGTTGAGTCGGAGAGTCCAGTGGAGCCAGGGGAGGTTGCCCACTCCCTGCGCCCCTCGGCTGCCACCGCCCCCCCCCCCGCCCCCAGGTCTGATTGTGATCTGGAAACCTCCATGCATTTTTCTCTTTTTGAGTTGGGTCGGCGAGCTGATAAGAGTGAGTGCTGTGTTGTTGTGGAAGTGAGAAAGTCATGTTTTGTGGCCATAACACTGGATGACAGCGCTGGTTGGGTTGCAATTAAGCCGCAAATACCACAAGTGACAATTTATGCAAAGGTTGAGATCTGAAAGGAGTATTTAGTGTGGGCTCCTCCAAAACAAGGGTTGCTTTTTGTCATCGTTTAATTAGTGCTTCACCGGTGAATATCACGACATAGATCAAGCCAGTTGCTGCTTAATTTTGGCTGTGAGAAACAATACATCCTATCAGCAATTTAATCTGGGTCTCCCCTCACGTTTTCTTCAACTTCAGCGTCCAGCAGTGTTAAAAATAGTTGTAGTTGTTGTTGGAGTATTAACTATAACCCAGTGCAGAAGAGGTATGCCGCTTGGTATTGGTAATGTGCTGGCGTTCAACCACCATTTGTGTGCTCTTTTGGGGCATAGATTTTGCTTACCTACGGAATACTTATTTTAAACGCTTTGTATTGAAGCATTGTTTTCGGTTTAGAACAACCCATGTGAAATTGTTTTTGTTAAATATAGTACACTCATAAAATAGGTTTTAGCTCAAGGTTGGGGGAATAAACTGGCCATTTTATATTGGAAATTTTGATTTTGTGAGGACGTTCTATGGTTGCAACCAGTGGTTGGAAAAACTATCTAGTCTTTTGTATTTGAAATTCTATAAATAAATACAGCATCTAGCTCAAAGGTGTGCAGATGTACATAACAGGAGAGTTAGTTCAATAGATGAAACATTTTAAATAAGTCTCTTTGGATCTATTTGTCGTAAAATTTAATATTCAGTTACAAGCTTGTGGCATAGAATTACGGGGGACTCTTGGAAAGGGGGGCGAATTGACAGGTTTCATGGCCATGTCTTTATCTCGTTTGCCACAGGAAAATTAAAGGGTGGTAGTCTTCTTTGTGTACCTCTGTGGGGTGTGTGTGTGTGTGTTTGTGTGTTTGTGTCCGTCTTCCCCACCCCCCTTTAAATAGAATCTTTTGTAATGTATAGAATTTTGCTGAATGGTACATTTCGTTGTGGTTAATAAATGGATAAAGTCTAGTCTTATGTCTGTAGTGGTATTGATCAGTTCCGGGTGGGCTGAATGTGTTGTGAAATGGCGATCATTGCCAGAGATTAACCAAAAGAATCATGTCTGTTTAAATGGAAGAAGGAACATGCTTAAGGCAGGCTGACAGTTCTTTTTGTGCACGGTTTGGGAAGGAAGCTAAACAATGGTGTGTCTGAAATGAATGAAGGCCTTGATAACATTAAACCTCTTGCTTTTGTGACATGACCTAACCATGTAGTTTTTATCTTTCCAGTAGTACTCTTTTTTCCTCTGCTTCTATATGTTGTGGCTGGTGAACTCCTCTTGTTCAAATCCCTTGTTCTGATCTCTTGCCCTTGAGGAGGAGGGGCATCATGGCCACTGACCAAGGAATTGTGGACATTATTCCCTCCCAAACCCACCTGAGTCACACTAATCGATGAAGGAGGTTATTCTTGAGCAGTCTCAAGGTATTACTTCTTGAAAAGCAGGCTGTCGCTACAGATCTTACAGCTTCCTCTGCTTGGTTTGGTAGTAAAAATAATTGAGCATTAGTTTCTTGTGGGTATTATTTTCATTGGGCCAGGATTATTTTCAGTGGGCCAGGAGGTTAATAGCTATAATTTTGAAATAAAGTGATTTTGTTGCTGTAGGGCATATAGATATTCCACTTATATTAAACTAATATTATGTTGTTGCATAGGCTTTTTAAGATGAACATTCCCAGTTGAACTAAAACATTTGATTCTGTTGAAGATAATTGAAATAATCATAAAGATCTTAATCCATATTTATACATGAACAATTTGAGTACTTAAAATGTCTGATTTTTAAAAGCCTTTTGTTATGGATCAGATGCACTCTAAAAAAGGATTATTGTGTTTCTCCAACTAATTGATTTTTCTACAAAATGTGTGATCTGACATGTTGGAAGCATGAGGTGACTATTTTTATGAGAATTTAAAAAATTCTCAGGTTGTCAGTTTTTCATTTCCAGATATTTGATTTTTTTAAAAAATCAAAATGGGAAACAATAGTAAGGAACAGTTTTGTTCCAGGTGTTTAGGAGGGATGTTTACTATTTCGTGGACTCTGATTTTTCAGTTTCCATCCCATGGTATGTATTCTGGAGACTGATTATGCAGACTATTCCTGTAGGATATGGCCAAGTGTATAATTTCCTCCTCTCTCTCATTCCAGGGGAAACATTTCAAATTTTGCCCCTATCCTGGAGTGCCTTCAGATTACCTTTGATTTTGAATTTTTTCATTCCTCTCATACTTCCTCAGATTCTGTTTGAAAACATAAATCTTAGTTTTCTTTTTATAGCCATTGTGGTTTATTTGTGTCTTTCCCCACAGTTTGTTGAAGTATGAGAATGACTTTAATACTTGCCTTAGTACTTAGATTTATCCTATCTAGAGTTATGCAGCTATTGTGGTATTTGAGTTGCATAGAAGTAAGTTGAGAATTCCTTTGGATTTTGTGGGAGCTGGAGCACTATGGTCAATGTATTTGATGAAAGAGGAAATGGAAGTATGGTAATTATGTTTTCTTCAGTTCAGCTAGGCAGTACTGTGTATGTGTGAATGTATGTGTGGTTGGAGGGGGAGTTAGCATTACAGAGAATCTTTTGAGATTCTTTTGAACTTTGATTAACAAGTGATGGATGATAAATACTTTGTTTTCTAAAAGGCAGAATCTCTTATAAATGGTGTCTGTGGTCAAATTCAAATATAATACATTGAAACATGGAGACTGGAAACAAAATGAAACAAAATTCTCCCTCCATTCGTTTTCTATTTTTTTTTTTCCTGTTTATGATCTAAGCCAACAGTTCTCAAGCTGGGGTGAGTCCCCCTCCCTACTTCCCCAGATCCCCATCCATGGGACATTTGGAGACATTTTTGGTTGTCACAACAGGGGACGGGGTGTGCTACTGGCATCTAGTTGAGTAGAGGGCAGGGATGCTTCTAATCGTCCTACAATACATGGTACAGCCTTCCACAACAAAGAGTTAGCTGGCTCAATATGTCAGTAGTGTAGAGGTCAAAAAACCCTGTTCTAAGAAAACCAAATACCACATGTTCTTATAAGTAGGAGCAAAATGATGAGAAAACATGAAAACAAAGAACAGAACAGCAGACACTGGGGTCTACTCAAGGATGGAGGGTGGGAGGAGGTAGGTGAGCAGAAAAGATAACTATTGGGTACTGGACTTAATACCTGGGTAATGAAGTAATCTGCACAGCAAACCCCATTATACGAGTTTACCCATGTAACAGACCTTCACATGTACCCCCAAACCTAAAATACAAATTAAAAAAAAAAAGGAAAAACTCAGTTCTAAACTCTTAAATTTTAAAAGCAGTAGTTTATTAGTAAAAGGGCTCTGCTGTCTTCCCCCTAAAGTTAGTAATCTAAATTTTACAAGTACATGGTATCGATGATCTCCAGGTGACCTTGTATTGAAAGATTTTTATCTTTTCATTATCTTTTAAATTAGAATATGATTAAATTAGAGAAACAGACTATAGATACGCACATTCTTTCATCCTTGATGAAATGCTTGAGAATTGACCAGTATAGTATAATATTTTATACTATAATACAATATTCCGATGACTTATGGATAAACTCTCCTATCACCGATTTTGATAGAGTGCTCATGAAGACTGCATGTTCCTGGACATAATGAATGATTGGTTAAGGTATCAAGTTTAATTATATTTGCTTTAGATCCAGGATTTTCTTTGCCACGATATGATCTTTAAGGATATTTGCCTTTATTTTTACTGACATCATTGGGCTGCCTCATGGCGGTATTTGTGTATGTGTGTAACATGTTGCCTGAAATATGTTCACTATTACATGTTCCCTGAATAGTTTCAAGGTAGAAATTCTGTTTTTTTAAAAAAGATATTTATTTTGTCTAGCTAACTTTAATTTCAATAAACTTTTAACCTAATCTCTTAATTACATAATTATCTTGAGAATCATTAGCTGGGTTTTGGTTACCGTTAGACTAATTCATGATACAGTAAGTAATATTTTATGATCTATTGCAGATCGTTTCCCTTTTTAAGGCTAAATCTTGACCATAATTAATAAAATGCTTGCCTTGTTTTGAACTCTGGTTTTAAGGGATTTAACCTAGCCAACCAAGATAAGAATTACAGTGAAACTCTTAGCAAATTAAGGAGCATTATACCATAGAGAGGAAAATTCTGAAGTCATTCCCACAAATGGTGTCCAAATGAGCCTCACAGTGTCTTTGTAACACACCTCTCCATACCCTTCTCTCTGATACTGACATTTTCGCCTTTTGGGTCCACCAGACTCACTGTTCTTAAGAAGAGAAGCACAACTAAACCAAATGAGATTTTAGTAATCTCTAAATTGTTTCTTTAGATTCTAAGACTTTATTTTGTTGCATTTTGACTTTTTAAAGTGCTACTATGATTTTCTCATCTTTGATATTTCATGAGTCCATGATTTAAATTTGTGTTTTCATGGTCTGTTAAGTTGCCAGTTGCCATGTTGTCTCAGATTATAGGTAAGGTTGGCAACATTTGATACTAGGGGTCACTGGTATGCCTTAGCTTTTTGCTCACTGCTCTGTAACTCATTGTTTTTTCCATTCCCTTTCATTATTGTTCCCTTTCCATTTTCCTCCCTTCTTTGTCTACTCCCTTTTCTTCCCCTGACCCTTCTGTACTTATACTGCTTGCTTGTGGAACCCAGTTGTGGCTTAGCATCATGGGTGACTCCAGAGGGCTTACCCGTAGTTTTAATGAAAACAGATTGAATTTAGAATGCTTGAGAATTGACCAGATAGTCTTTTCCACTGTTTTTTCATTTACTGGTTTCTGGACTACCTCGCACACCCTCTTGGGAGTAGTGTTACTCTCTTAGAATCAAATGGCTTGAATTTTAGATTGCTCTTATTCTCTTTTTTAATATTCAGGTTTTCCTTAACTCTTTGCTGCTTCAGAAAAAGTTTCGCTCATATTATTATTCATTTATCATCTCTGTTTAAGCCAAAATTTGACTAGAACCAAGAGTATATTTATTGCTGCTGATAGGACCACATTAGACTTCCTCTGTGGTAGATTTAATTCTGTTAGATTGTAAAATAGTCATGTCTAGACAGAACATTGATTTCAAATTGACTATTGAACATGAAAATTCCAGGAATAGTGTATAGAGGAAGGAGGAGGAGGAGGAGAAATCAAGAAGGTAAGAAAACTACTGTAGATAGCAAGTGACTTTCTGTCATTCTCCACCTAGATTTCTTGTTAGTCACTTTTGTATACCCAGTGTATCTAGAGGTCAGGCTTTGTTTTAATAAAGGGACTTAAAGGAAATATGTTTTTGTCTCTGAGATTGGATTTTTTGAACTGTTAGAGTGGTGGGCCTAAGGGAAAAAATTGGAAACTTCATATGGATAGTGATCAAGAATGTGGTCATAGAGGTTGGTAGACTTGAGCTCTGGTGTCAGTGCTGCCAGTATCTAGCTTATGTATCATTTTCTGTTACTTGATTATTGTAGCACTTTTCTAGCTAAGATTTACCAGTCCCCTATCACTACTTCCTTTTCTTTCTAGTCCATCTGCATAGCTGCTGGAGTGATCTTATTAAAAAATAAATCCGAATATGTTACCCTTGCTTAAAACCTTTCACTGACTGTGAGTCACCTTTAGCATAGAATCTAAAGTCTTAGAATGTCATAAAAGGTCCTTCATCGTTTGGTTCCTGCCTATTTTTTCTAACCTCTTGGTATTGGTTAAGAGTATAGACTCTGGATGTAGACCTAATTGGTTTAAATGTTGGTTTCATAACTTAACCTTGGTCAAGTTACTTCACCTTTGTGTGCCTCAGTTTTCTCATCTACACAATGGGGGGATATTAATAGTGCCTACCTCAGAGAGTGGTTTGAATATTAAATGCTAGGTATTCTGCTGCAGCTTCTCCTCAGCCTGAGTACTATATTCCATCCATATAGACTTGACTTGCAGTTTCTTAAATGTGTAATCCTTTATTGTATGTCAGTATGGTGCCTTTGTACGTGTTACTCTTCCTCTTCTACCTGGCTAACCCCTTTTTGGTTTTAAGACTGAGAAGTATCACCTCTTTAGAAACATTTTCTCTGTCACTCAACCCAGATTGAGTTAGTTGCTTTCTGTTCATCTAACACCTTGTAAATGACCTTGATTTCAGTAATAATTGCAAATGTTTACTTGCCTGTTTCCACTTTAGACTGTGCAAATGTTTACTTTCCTGTTTCTACTCTTTGAAGACATCTTTCCTTTATCCACACACCCATTCCTGGAACCTGGTACACAATAGGTGCTCAGCAAATGTTTATTAAATGAATGAAATGAAATTATTTCACTTCTCTGAGCCATGGTTGTCCTCTTAATGTATCGAAGTGGTGAACTTGGATTAGATGATCCCTGATTTTTTTTCCTACTCTGAAAGCTTTATGGTTCTATAATTTTAAGGTTAGAGTTCAGTGGTGACATTTTATTAAGAAAAGATGATTTTGCTCATTGTTTTGATATCTTTAAGTTATGTTCAAATTTAAATTTTTTAAATAATTAAAATTAGAATTTGAATTATATAGATTTAGAGGGGATCTTAGGTATCCTCATGTTCCATGGCTTTCATACTTTTTTGATTATAATACACAATAGGAATTACACATTGCATTATGACTTAGTTCCCATGTAGTAGTAGGGGTGTATGTATATATGTCTGTGTGCATCAGAAATGAAAGTTTCATGAACTGTGTACTCTTAACTATGTGCAGGACACTTATGTATTTTTATATTACATTTCATTTAAAAAACATTGATCGTGACCCATTAATTGATTCATTGACCAACTAATGGATTGTAAATCCCTAAAACCAGTGACCTAGTTCAACAATCCTTATTTCCTGTATTCAGTACTCTCTTAGTGGAAAAGGAAGCTTCATACGTAAATGTGTGCAATGAAAAATATATGCACTGAAAAATATGGTCATTAATTAATCTACAATAGAGACTGTGTGCCTAAGTATAGAATATAGGGAAAACTGGTCTCAAGGGGGAACATGGCTCTTCCCTGACTAAGGTCTTCTCTCTTTTGGACTAGTCGAATAAATTAAGCACACACGAAGGTGCTGAAACAACATTAGATTGTAATTTTGGGGAGTTGGGATTTTTTAATTTAGGAAAGACTTGCTGGACTTAGTACTGGAAAAAAAGTCTTAGACGGAGATTAGGAAGGATGTTAATATGAAGGAAAAGACACAAAATAGCATCAGGAACACAATAGCCATTTGAGAGTAAACTTGACCATGGATGAAGGCAAGGTGGGATGGAGACATTTTGACTAAATCTGAGGAAGAGATTTGTGTGATGAAGAGAGTTCACAATTGCTTGAAGAAGTAGGACAATCTCAGGGGGTTAACTCTTAAATTCAGATGAAAAGTAATTAAAACTGAGGAGGTAAGAGTGGATGATACATATCCTGATGTATGTCCCAAATACCCCATATGTGGATATAGGACTGAAAAGCAACTCGAAGACTAAGGTAGAATGGTTGCACTACTAAATAAAATTGGTAAGGAAGTAATGAGCCAGAGGAAAATTGAAAGTGCCTTCATAACTAAAAAAGTTTACAGATACAGTTTTAGATGATAAGCATGAATATAAATAAAGACATGTATTTGGAAAAATAAGAGTACATAATAAAACATGATAACATGTAATATTCTCTTAAAAAGGCAGACACTGTGTGATGGATATGTCTTCATTGTGATGTCTAGTTAAAGAATTCTAAGCATTAGTGGCTCAATATGTTGTTTATGTTTAAATGATGGTCAAATTTCAGTAATTACTCATACTGGTCATCCAGATTATATTCTTTGAAATCTGTATGAGACCCTACAGTAAAATATACTGTTCTAAGGAAGTAGATTTAGATGCTTTTCTGAATTTGGTATATGGTATTCACGCTTGAAACCTAAACTTTTCAGTGACCATTCTTTTGGACTAGTTTTTTCTTTGGTTGGCTGTAGTCACACTGGGAATTACTTTATTCTCTAATATTGCTAAAGAAAATAAATGTAAAGCAAGAAGAGAGTTACTACATTAGAAGGACTGGCTACACATGTGGGGAGGGGTTGCCTTTCAAAAGATTTTAAAAATGAATCAAGTCTTTACATATTGTAATAAAAGTAAGCCTATTTATAAAGCTTAGAGGGAGGAGTTTTCGTAGTTATGATTATTAACTTTAAAATTTTTATTTTAAAGGAAAAGTTTATTGTTCTTCCCATCTTCATAACTATATGTGATATATCAAGCTTGCTCCAAGGCATTATTTCAAGAGGAAGGGGCATGGACAAGTTATGAGATCTTGGCACATTTCTAAAACTCTGAGATTAACTTTTAAAATTTGTAAACCAAGATGTATTAAATGAATTGATAACTCCACATAACATGGTAGCTGGTCCAGAGTAGATCTTACATATTAGTTTTTAATCTATCTTTAAGTCCCATTTAAAAGGATATGGTATGTAAAACATTAAAAAATATAGATTTGGTTCTTGGGGGATATTTACATTTGCAGGTTACTTATCAGTCAGTTAATGTGAAATAATACTCTGACTAAATGATACAGCCAAAGAACATATCATTATAGAGAGCCAGATAGCTGCCAATAAATATCTAGAATATTCAGATATCGTGGTTCCTTACAAAGAGTTCTTTAAGGTCTCACTGTTTTAGCATGCATTAAAAAGAAACAATGGACTAAATCGTCTCTATTTATTAGTGGGAATTTAAAATCTCTTTTTTCCTTGGAAAACTTCCTTAAACTTTTTAAGTGTTTTAAAACTTTTAGTAGAAGTAAAGTTTTGAAAGATTCTCAAGTCTGTTTTTTAGGTACCAGCTACTTTAAGCTTTGAAAACACAAAGCTATTCAATGACTGTACTTTGAGATCAATATTTTGAATGTGGTATAATATTTTGGACTAAAACTTAAGAGTCTGTCATTCAAATTCCTACTTTCCTACTGACTCTTTGACCTTTGACAGCCATTAAGATTTCACTTTACTCACCCTAAATTAAAGAGGGTGAAATAGGTATTCATTCACTTAACAAATCAATATTGAACTACATGCTAGACACTATGGTAAGTGCTTGGGATACAGTATTAAACATGAAGATAGATATGATTATGCCTTTCTGAAGCTTATAGTCATAAAGTAAGTAGTCAAATGAACAACATAATTACAGATTGTCATACGTGCTCGGACAGAAACTAACAGGGTGCTGAGAGGATTACTCTTTATTTGCCTTATCACATATCACATCTGTTTACTTTATCTGCCTATTTCTTTTTTTTTTTTTTTTTTTTTGAGACTGAGTCTCGCTCTGTTGGCCAGGCTGGAGTGCAGTGGTGCAGTCTTGGCTCACCGCAACCCCAGCCTTCCAGTTCAAGTGATTCTCCTGCCTCAGCCTCCCGAGTAACTGGGACTACAGGCGTGCGCCACCATGCCTGGCTAATTTTTGTATTTTTGGTAGAGAGGGGGTTTAACCATGTTGGGCAGGCTGGTCTCGAACTCCTGTCTCAAGTGATCTGCCCTCCTTGGCCTCCCAAAGTGCTGGGATTACAGGTGTGAGCCACCGCGCCTGGCCTATTTCTTATTTGTCCTTTCCAATATTAGAATGTAAGCTCTACTGGGGCGGGGAAGGGTGTGACTTTTTCTTAATACTTCCAATGCATGGCACAGTTTCTGGCACAGAGGCGAAGCTCAGTAAATATTTAACTAGCTGCCTGAAGCAATGAATGCAGGGATGGGACTGGAGAGATAGGGACAGGATCATGCAGGTCTTTGATGTAACAGGGGAAGGAGTTAGAATAAAATGCAAACGGCAGTGTGAAGCAAAGAGTTTTAAGGAAGAGCAGATCTGGGTTATGTGTTGAGATCACTTTGGCAGCTATCTGAAAAACATACTGGAAGAGTGTAGGAGGGAAGAGGTGAGACCAGTTAGGAACCTGTTGCATCAGTGTAAGCTAGAGAGACTCTCCTAGATCCCTTCCAGCTTTGAACATTCTCTGATTGTATTGTAAAGCTTGCCTACACTTATCAGTCTTCCTTTTGTATCTTATTTTAGTCATCTTATTTTTTTTCCTACTTGTCATTGCTTAAAAAAAACATGAATGGATAGGTTTCTTGTGCACATGTGAACTTTGAATACAAATTCTCAGAAAAAAGAAATAATGAAACGCAGACTAGAGGTTATTGAATTTTTGTAACAAATTTCTATCTTTAGATTTTGTACATTTGCTAATTTATATATATTCTTATTTACTTAAGCATTCCTATTTCTCTCTGAAATTGGCTTTACTCCTTTTCAGGTGTCTATTTTTTTCACAAGCTTACCACCTCTTTATTGTTTCAGATGTAATATACTATATTGTTGGTATGGTTGAAGATTCAGAAGTAGAAACTCAGTGTATTTTATATCTTAATTCTTAGAAATTTGATATCTTTTCAGGTTATCAAGGTCTTACAATAAAGGCTGAAAGGATGAATACTTAATACTTTAGGCTATTAGTTTTACTCAGGGCTGCAGCCTCTAACTCTAGGTATTCAGCTGGAATGTTTTTATCTGGAAAGATTTCAGTCCTCTCCTGTTGATAGTAAAGAGGTGGTGCTTGGCACAGGGAAATAAGCTCTTTATTATGGCAGAAGTTCAGCTGTAGCATCTGTGCCTAGGAAAAACTGCATTATTACACACAGGTAAAACCAGAAGAGATGTTAAACTTTACTGAATTTAAAAAATATAATGGTGCCTGCCTCTTTTCATCTGGTTTCACTTGGATTTTTTCATTTTGGAAGCAGGTAAAGCTAACCATCTTTGATAAGCCACCTTCTATAAAGTTCAGTTTTACCCTATAAATACTATAGGTCATTTTATTTATTATTACCTTAAGTAAAATAGTTCTAGAAAAAGAACTGGATGCTAGGCCTTTCTTTTACCTGGTAGTGGAGTTTCATACTTCAGGATTAGTGAATACAGTTTGCTAATTAATTTTATATAACCTAAGACTCGAAATGAACTTGTAATAATTACTAAAATTATATGAGGAGAAATGAAAAGTCAATGAGTAAATGAGGACGATGATAAATAATGAATAATTGCAAGATAACATATACAAGACGGATATGGTAATAGTAAAGCAATTTGATTAGTGGGCATTCAAAGTAGAATAAAACACCTTTCTGAATGGCCAGAAAAATGGTTGAATAGCCACTGACCATCTTTTTAATTCTATATTATATAACAAATCTTTCTTGGTAATCTTTACTTATTTTCCTCCTCAGTTCTTTAGAGATACATATACTTGGTTTGGGTGTTGAATTAGGAAATTAATTGCTAATTGTAGTTTTTGTTAAAATGTAAATAGAGATTGCTTATTAGCCGAGAGGGTTAGAAATAATAGAGGAAATTAAATTAGCAAGCTTTTACTGCTGGGAGGGCCTAACAAACTGTCAGGTACTATTTTCTCCAGTAACTACCTTTATCGGAATGATTCTTAGGAAGAATAAACTACTCAAGCTGATCCTCACTTCTGAAGGATGGAGTAAAAGTAAAAGGTTAGGGTCAGAGAAGAAGGGTGGTTATACTTTATTTTCCTTTTGAATCATTGAAGAGTAATTTTGACTTTTTACCTGCAGATCTTATTTTTCACTATTGTATCCCTAGAATATCCCCACATCAAGAACTGTAGTTTCTAATTAGTCTAGCAACATATATTTAGCAGTCCTCAATTAGACAGTATTTTTGTAATTAATATCTAGCCTTGCATCTATGATGGAAGGAAATCAGCTCAGTAAGCCAGAGCACAGAAGAGTAGAGGAGCCTACTCTGTTATAGATAATAGAACCATTGAAACGTTATTTGTCAGTTAGGGCTGGTTAATAGAAATAAAAGCTCATTTTGTTGGTACATATGTAGCCTTTTGTTGGCAAGAATGGTTTTCTTTAAAAAAAAAAAAAAACAACAAAAAAACCCCTAACACTTGCTTTATCTTCAAATTCAATGAAAGTAATTAATTATGCAGATCTTTGGGTTGATATAGTAGAAAGAGCAAACATTCTGCCAGGAGAAAACCTGGGTGTTGTGCCTGTCTACCACAGTATGGAATATCATGTGAACTTGGGAAAATTTCATTACCTTAGTTTCTATTTTATAGTACCTACCTCAAAGATTTGAGTAAAGATCAGAGGCTACACACACAAGCCCAAGCGTACTCACATAAACATATATACATGCGACTTAAAAAAAAATTATTTTAAGTTCAGGAGTACACCTGCAGGTTTGTTACATAGGTAAACTTGTGTCATGGGGGTTTGTTTTATGGATTATTTTATCACCCAGGTATTAAGCCTAGTACTCATTAGTTATTTTTCCTGATCCTCTCCCTCCTCCCTCCCATAGGCCCCAGTGTTCCCCTCTATGTGTCCATGTCTTCCCATCATTTAGCTTTCACTTGTGAGAACTTGTGGTATTTGGTTTTCTGTTCTGTGTTAGTTTGCTAAGCATAATGGCCTCCAGCTCCATCCATGTCCCCGTGAAGGACATGCTCTCGTTTGCTTTTATGGCCATACATGCAACTTAAATTTTTTTTCTTCTCTCCTACCTTTTGCTGAACATGCAACCTTTAAAACTTTGAAATGCTATGCCAAATATTTGTAATTAATACAGTTATGTTTTTCAAGGAGTAGAGAGTAATAAGAAGGATTGAAGGGAACTATACCAGCACTTCGAATTCAGAATTTGTGATGCCTGATGGCTCGACATTTATCTTTAGGCTGTCTGCGAATAAAGGGGTTAATTCCATAAACAACCAAATATTAGATATTAGAGGGCTTATTCCTTACAGTGACCTTAAAGGCTCTGTATGATATGGCCGCATTCCATCCTTATCTTTTGCGGTATTGGCCCTCTGGTAGTTCCTACAACAAACCAACTGCTTTTTATTCCTCTGAGCTTTTTTTCACTTGTTTGTCTTCCATTAGTATTTATGACAAGGGCCATATCAGACTTATAATGTAGTTTCTTCCATGCCTGGCACATAACAGATGCTTAACAAATATTTATCAATGAACGTTGAATGCTTTCGAGCACTTAGAATGGGGGTCCGCAGACATTTTTGTAAAGGGCCAGATAGTATTTTAGGCAGTCCCTTTTGCAGTTTCTCAGCTCTGCCAGCTGTAACACAAAAGCAGTCAGACAATATGTAAATAAACTAGTGTCACTGTGTTCCAGTAAAACTTTATTTGTGGGCACTGAAATTTGAATTTCATGTAATTTCATGTGTCACAGAGTATTATTCTTTTGATTTTTTTTCAACCATTTAAAAATGTAAAAACCATTGTTCAGGGGCTATATACAGACTGGATTTTGACCTGAGGGCTGTAGTTTGCCAATCTCTTGGACATTGTATAGGTGGCATCCCTCCCCCACCTTAGAAATATGTTTTTAAAACTTTGTTCGGGAGCATTTTCTTATAGAATTATTGTTACATATGTAGGTTAAGTTCCTAGACTAATCCACAATCCTGTTTTACTTCCAGTGTTTTAGTCTAGCAATACAACTTTGTTTTACCCCCAAGAATAACTCTGTCTCTGAGGGAAAATAGATTTAGTATTCCTTCTTGGACCAGAAGCAGCACATATTCTCCCCAGCACTCTCACAATTTCCTTCTTCCCTGATCTCTCTTCTACCTGCTGGGGTTTGCATCCTAGGAAATACTCTTCTAGGAGCTCCTGTAGGGTGGAATGGTAACAAAACTAAAAAGAGCTTTCTGTGTGTGATTAGAGAGGAGGGCATGGGAGGAGAAAGGTGGAGAGAAGAGTGCAAAGTAGTTTCTTTTAAAACTGCAGATTACAACCCATTTGAGGGTTATAAAATCAGTGTAGAGGGTCACCACAGACAAAAAACAAAAAAAGAAAGAAAATAGAAAATATTAGAATGAATCACCCATAGCATAGTATTGTTTTGTGAAACTTCAGTTGTGTGTGTGATTGTATGTGTGTATGTACTGGGTCACAGTGAAAAATGTGCTATGTGGTCAGAAAAGTTTGAGAGCCTATGTTCCAAGGGTTTGGGGTACTGATCCTGAGTTGTTTGTTTGTTTGTTTTTGTTTTTTTCCCTTACTGTATATGAGGCGCATGAAAAGTGTAAAGGCAGTCTCTTGATTTCTTGCTACAGTACGTTTTTGGTCCTCAGCTACCTTATGAGGTAGTTAACTGTTTTACAGATGAGAAAACAGGGTCATACAGATAAAAAGCTTCACAACTGAGATTGAAACAGAAGCTCACCAGAAGCTCACCTTATTTTAGAATATGTTCTTCTTCCATTATACCATGTTGTTTTTCCTGTAGGAAAAGGAGCTATGTACGACTTCCTTTGCGTTTTAGAGGACAAAAATTATTCCAGTTGGCCACAGCTCACTGATTTCTTGAGACAAAGCATTGGCTTTAGTGATAGGACAGGGCCACTGAAAGGTGTGAAGAGAATGGTTAGGAACTCAGTAGAAAGGATGACGTAGTATGTAAGAAAGGAGGGATTTCACCTTTATTTTCTTCTTTGTCCTCTGTAGTACTATCCCTGCTCCTTCGTTCCTCACCACCAGTTGGGCTCTTAACTCATGCTAGAAATAGCACAGAATTGAGGATGAGGTTTAGTGAGGAAGGGTAATACAATCATGTCTTTAGCTGAAAGGGGAATGAGGAGGGAAACCCAAGTAGCAGGGCCACCTGGCCACCCAGATGGGTTGGCTGTTCCCAGGTGGCAATTTACAAGTGGGTGTAGGTAAAACAGGGTCTGCTATTAATTGTGTTACAAGCAGAAGTCTTGGCTGTGGAAACTGGTAGCTTTGATAACGCTAATTGAAAATAGTTCTTTTTAAAGTTATATTAAGGGAAAGCCTGTCTTAAGCAACACTTGGTTAGTCCAGAGTCAGTTACCCATTTTAAGTACTTAAAAATCATAATATATGTCTTTTAAGAAATCTCTTTTTCTTAGTTTCTGGTAAAAACTAATTTATCCCTGATTCTGATCTCTACCTTGATTTGGAATGGTTTTGGGAAGAAAAAGATTGATGGGAAGGCTCTTCTTCACTAGGAAAGTAACAGAACCATAGCAGACAGGTTGGTTAATTGAACAGAAAGATGAGAGATCCTTACAGAATGTGTTCATCTTCCCCAGGCCCAGGGATTCTTGCTTTTAGAATGGGAATTACTGTTTCATAGGGAATGAGTTTCAACTATGTAGTAGTATCTGAAGACTTAGTATTTTTTAGCCCATCACTTGCCCCTACAGTATTGCTTACCATTCTGTATTATAATATCTTGTTAATGTGTCAGGCTCCCAGCTGACCCTAAGTTGTTACAGATTTTTCAGTGTAAAGTTAGTGTGTTCAGCTTAGGTTAAGAGTATTGAAGCCAGATGCCTGGTCCTCGTCTGGAAAATGGAGATAATAAGGGTAACCTACTTTATACAGTTGTTATAAAGTGTAAATGAGTTGATAGATGCAAAGTGCTTTGAATGATTTCTCACATGTAGCATTCTAAATAACTAAATAAATATTAATTGCTGATGCTGCTTGATATTACCCACCAGTGTCAAGCTCTGAACTATTTATTGAATACAAACAAGTTATAATGTAGTGAATGTATTAACAATATTGAGGACATTCCAGTATATTTATTGAGAAACTGTACCTTTGTAGATGGCCATGCTGTTTTGTTTAGGATGCAAGTAGTGTTTATTTATAATATTTATATTTATTTGCCTCTGATTTAATTCTAGAACATCATCTGGTGTTCAGGGAAGAATACTAATATTTTCAATTATGTAGTTTATTGGTATAGTTTTATGTAAAGATTTTGGGGAGGATCTTTTCAGAAAAGTGTAAAGTAGCATGTCATTCAGTAGTATACAGGTTGAGCATGCCAGATCTGAAAATCCAAAATTTGAAATTCTTCAAAATTCGGAACATTTTGTGTGACAGCATGATGCTCAAAGGAAATGCTCATTGGAGCATTTCAGATTTCAGATTTTCAGATTTGGGATGCTTAACTGGTATACCACCAGTATTTTGAAATATTGAAATATTTGAAATCCGAAAAAAAAATCTGAAATCCAAAACACTTCTGATCCTAAGCATTTTGGATAAGGGATATTCAGCCTGTATTCCCGAATGAGAGCACCTGAAAACCTTCTTTCCAAAGTGAGAGAAAGATAAAGTGGTGTGAATGTGTGAGGGTAATAACTGAAATTTCTAAAAGCGTATCTTGTTTTATTTTCTCAGCATCTGAATATTAACATTTCTGGGTAGTTTCCATGTTTTATAGTTTTTTAAGTGATTTCATGTCTGTTTCTGTTGATCCTATTTGAGCCTGTTTGAACTAGGTTCTATGTTTTGTTTTAACTCAAACCCTGAGATAATGTAATTTGCCTGAAGTCACTAATCAGTGGAGCTAGAACTAAAACCCTGATTTTCAAGTTCAGTGTTCTTTTGTAGTAGCAAAAAATGCTTTCTGGCTTTTAGAGAGTCCCCTTCCACTGTCTCCCACCCTTAGTGTTTGCAGTGATTTATAGAGTTGGTTGCTTTGCAGATAATCTTTGTACCACACTTTCAGAAACCCATGTTTAGAGTCTGGGGAGCCAGAAGTAGCAATATAGCAATAATAAGCACCAAAGCGAACTCTAATTCTAGGGCAGATTTTTTTTTTTTTTTTGGAGTAGGGGTCTTGCTTGGCTAGCTTGATGTTGTAACTATAAATCCACATGTTAATTGTTGCCTGAAGTAAATTTGTAGGTAAATCCTGCCATTGATTGCTGCAGATGTGCTTTTCTCAATCACTTTTGCTTTTGATTAAGAACATTTAAAATTGTTTTCCTGGGCAGGGCACCATGGCTTCATGCCTGTAATCCCAGCACTTTGGGAGGCTGAGGCGGGCAGATAACCTGAAGTCAGGAGTTTGAGACCAGCCTGGCCAACATGGTGCAACCCCGTCTTTACTAAAAATATGAAAATTAGCCGGGTGTGGTAGCACACACCTGTAATCTCAGCTACTGGGGAGGCTGAGGCAGGAGAATTGCTTAAACCCATGAGACGGATGTTGCAGTGAGCCGAGATTGCGCCACTGCACTCCAGCCTGGGTGACAGAGCGAGACTCTGTCTCAAAAAAAAAATTGTTTTTCTAACAGTCCATTGCTAGATCAGTCTCATTACACATGTGCCAGAATTTTACATTATTTTCACATTACTACATTACTTGGGTCAAAATTGGAATTGGCGAGTTATGTCACAGCACAACCATTATGTATAACAATAGTATTGCTAATGATTACCGTTTGTTAAAACTGTCATTATTAACCACCACTTATAGCATGCTCCCTGCTAAGTGCTATTAAGTTTTCATGATAATGTGCCTGACTAGCCCTACAAGATAATTGTTATCCCCATTTTATAGATAAGGAAACTGAGACTCAGTGACTTGCCTAAGGCTATGTAACTAAGTAAGTAGCAGAACTTAGGTCTGTAAGGCTTACATCTATTCTTTGGTATCTACTATGCTAAAATAATGAGTTACCAATTCCAGGACTGTGTGGTGTTTTTTGAACCTGTTCTGCCAAGGTTCTCTATCCTGCTCAAGTTAACAGCAACCACTGTTGCCAGCACCCCTTGAAACCTATGATGTGGTAAAAACTGCTGACTTACCAAATTGAAGTGAATGATGGTCTACTATGTTTCCTGTGGCTGATAATAGCAGAGCTTTCTCCACCTCTGAAATGAAAGTACACTGCTTGACCCTTGAACAACGTGGGGATTAGGGGTATTGACACCCTGTGAGGTTGAAAATCCAGATATAACTTTTGACTCCACCAGAACTTAACTAATAATACCCTGTTATTGACTGGAAGCCCTACTGATAACATAAACAGTTGATTAACGCATGTTTTGTATGTTATATGTGTTACACATATACATACTATTTTGTATGTTTTATTGTATTCTTACAATAAGGAAGCTAAAGGAAAGAAAATGCTGTTAAGAAAAACCATAAGGGAGGGAAAATATTTTTACTCTTCATTAAGTGGAAGTAGATTAGTCTTGCTATCTCAGGGATGGCAGAGGTAGAAGAAAGTCTGCATACAGGTGGATTCACACAGTTCAAACCCATGTTTGAGGGTTGTTTGAGGGTCAGCTGTAATTGTCCATAGCTGCTTAAAAACTGAGTAACAGAAGTTGTTCCTTTTGGTTATATAGTGAGCCAGAATCAGAACTAGGTCAGAATTCATTTGCTCTGATCACCACTTGAGTAATTAGAGAATCAAATGTTCAAAGTAAATGCATCTTCTTAAAATGATTATACCTTGACTCAGAGAAGTTGAATTAATTGAAATTTGCTCATGTAGAAGAAAACAAATCCATGTTGCTTTTGACTCATATTTAGAACATAATTTAATGTTAGTGGTCGTTAATTGCTCATTGGTGCCTGTTTCCTGTGTTGGGTGAGTGAGGAAGAACATGCTAGATAAGTACGAATAGTTCTGGCATTAGGATTTGTGGTTCCCCTCTTCACATTATTTTTAAGACAAATTGATTAAATGATGTAGCATACTTTGTTTTTCCTAATTGAAGGACCTCAGCTTTCTGTTACTATAACTTTTTGTTTTTTTTTGAGAGGGAGTCTAACTGTGTCACCCAGGCTGGAGTGCAGTGGCGCGATGTCGGCTCACTTCAACCTCCACCTCCCAGTTTCAAGCGATTCTCCTGCCTCAGCCTCCTAAGTAGCTGGGATTACATGCACGCTCTACAACGCCCGGCTAATTTTTTTTGTATTTTTTTAGAGGTGAGGTTTCACCATCTTGGCCAAGCTGGTCTGAAACTCCTGACTTGGTGATCCGCCTACCTTGGCCTCCCTAAGTGCTGGGATTACAGGTGTGAGCCACCGTTCCCGGCCTGTTATTGTAACTTTTAAAGTATCGATTAGCTTGCAGAAACTGAGATATGAAGAGAATAGGAAGAAAGGGAAATTTCTTATCTGTGTTTTTTAGGCTAGGGAATATGAATAAAAGATGGCAAAGGAGTAGTGAAGACAAGTAACAAATTCCTAGGGACTTGATTTGTATTTAAGGGATGGAATTTATAGAAAACCAAATATAGCCATAATCCGTTTAGTTATAATTTCCATTATAATTAAACAATAATCCATTTAGTTGTTGAAATCAACCAACAATTAAGGGGACCCTACTATGTTCGTCTCATTGTGCCAGGTACTATGGAGCTTACAAAAAGAGTGTGAAGTTTTTAATTGTCTAAGAAAACAGTCACTTTGGAATGATAAACCATACGCTCTAAAAATATACATTCTGAAACTAAAAATGCAATATAAAAACATGAGATACATTGATTACTAAAATTAATGATATCTGACACCAAGTGACTTTTTTTTGGGGAGGAGGCTTGGCTTATCTTTTAGGACTTCACTAGGTTAGGGATGCATTTCAGATTCTACTCCACCTAGTCTTAGTTCTTGGCCTTGTTTCTTTCTGAATTTATTGCTGCTAAAATAAAAGCACCACGAGGATAGGGATTGTGGCCCTCGTGTTTATTACCACAGTCCTAGTGTCCAGTGCTCAATAAATACTGTTGAATAAATTAATATGAAAGTCTTCCTTTTTCCTCTCACCGTCCAGTTTCTTCAAATGATTCCTCTGTATGTGGCTCCACATCCGTACCTTTTGTTCCCTCTTTAACCAACTGTTAACTTAAAGTAAGTGACATAATTCTCTCAAAGATTAAGGATTTTTTAGTAGCCTAATCTAAAGCATTCTTATTATATTTGATTATGAATTGACTTTTCTATAAGTTTGACGCTATTGTCTGCCTGTTCCTTCTCAAAGTTCTCTTGTCCTGTTACACTCCCAATTCTGTAGCCCCTTGCTACCTCAGTATTCATTCTGCCCATCCTTTTTGTGTTGCTGTTTCTCAGAGTTTAATCCTTAATGGAATTTTGCTCTACATACCCTTCCTGTTGAAGTAATCCCATCTCATCTTCACTTTTTGACTAAGTGTAGGAGATGTCCAGAGTTACCTTGCTGATTCTGATCTCCCTCCTGAGCTCCAAACTTATTTATTAGTCATCTAGTAAACGTTAAGTATATGTCACAACTGGGAGAAGAGATGAATAAGACACAGTCTTTACCCTAGGGGATTCATAGCCTAGTGGGAGGAGAATGATTAGTAAACTAGCATTTATGCAGCACATGGAATCTATGTTAGAGTCCCTTGGGATAGCAGAAGCAGCTTTTGGAGTGGGGTCAGGTAATTTTTCCTACAGGGACACTTGAGGTGATCTTGTAGGATGGATGATTAGGAGTTCACCAGGTAAATAGGGAGGAATATTTTATGTTTTCTCTGTCAGTCCTGATGAGTTGCTCCCTGGTGGTGAGACAGCTCAGTATGGACAAGTTTTCCAAGGCCCAAGGACAGTTAGAGAGTAGGCCCAGGGGAGCCAATGTCATGGCCAGTAAAATGGTATCAAGCATTAAAGCCAGAGGGTTAGAAGTGACTGAGAAAACAGGGGAGTTAATAACAAACGAAATACATGACTACTCATTCAAAGCAGTGTATGTAAGGGAATGATTTAGACTAAGACTCTGAAAGTGGCATGCGCTGGGTTTGTCCTTTTCAGTGATACCTCTTGTATATTGCCGTAGCCACCATGATAGATTAAAGCAGTGTTTCTCCAGCTTTAATATGCATAGGAACCACATGGAGATATTGTTAAAATGTAGATTTTGATTTGTTAAATCTGGAGTGGGGCCTGAGGTTCCGCATTTCCAAGAGGCTCCCAGTGATGCCATGCTTGGTTCAGGGACTGTACTTTCAGAAGAAAGAGATTAAAGGAGCCAAGAATGGCCAAATGCAGAGGAAACAATTTATACAGGCACATGAATAATTGTTATGTGTTTCAGGAACTGAGATTAGTTCAGGACACTGAGATCTTAAGGCATATATGGGGGATGGAGCAGTAATGGGAGACGAGTCTGCAGAGGTGGGTAGGGGTCAGGTTATGAGGGGCTGGATTTGCTAGCGAGTGTTAACTTCATGCCAAGGACTGTGGAAGGGCCATTTTGAGCAGAAGAGTACTATTATCATTCAATGCTTTAGAATGAAGAGATGAATTAGGTTTTTATCAAGCTGAGTTCAAAGTACTTGTGGCCCATTCTGATAGGGATATCAAATAAGTAGTAGAGGTAGATCTAAGCTGGACAGAGAGATTTGAGTATTCAGCCAATAGATGTACAGCATGAAATCAACTAGGCAGAATGAGGAATGAAAACAGACCAAAGATCTAACTCTGGGGAATGCTGTCATTTTCAGAGCAGGGAGAGAAGTTAAGGAAGAGCTTGTAGAGAAGATCAAGGTGTGTCCAGAAAGGTAGAAGGAAAACAAGTATCGTTTCATTGTAAGAAATCTAGATGGAGATAGTATTAAAAAAATGTCAGATCTAATAAGGTAGAGCCTGAAAAGTCACCACTAGATTTGTCAATTAGGAGATTATTTGTAACTTTACCAAGAGACATTTTGGTAAAGTGGTGGAGACAAAATCCATGTTGTAGGAGATGAGTAGTGAAATGTAGATGAGGAAGTGGTTTCAGCTGTGGTCTATTACTTTCCAAGAAATGTTGGCTAAGAAGGGATGTAAAGAGGTGGGGAAGAAAGCCAGAGTCGAGATGTTTCTATGCTTTAGAGTTGAATTCAGGAGAGAGCTTACAGAAAGGGGAAAATTAAAATTGAAACCATTTGGAGCCAGAAACTTGGCTGCCCTCTTCGACGTGTTCTTCATAATGTTCTTCAAAATCCAAGCAATTACTAAGTTCTGTCAGTTTGACTTTCCATGTGTTTCTTGAGTCTATACCTGCTTCCTTTCCATTACCAATGTGTTAGTTCCATTCTTACCATCTCGTATCTGGACTCTTTAAGTGGACCTATTCCTCCCTTACTCCAGAAACTAAACAAAGCAAACAAAAATGCACCAGGGAAACAGAAAATTTCCCTTCCACACTCTTTGCTAGAAACCGTGGAGATTACAGAAACTAAGGGATCTATGAAAATGTACAGATCTGCTCCTGACAGTTAACTTCTTAAAACCCCTTACTTCTTGTCAGTTACAAATGGTGAAAGTCAAGCTTTTTAACAATACACGCAGTACCCCCAGGATTATTCTTTTCCAGCTTCATTTCCTGCCACTCACTGCCTCCCACTTTAATCTTACAACACTAGAAGACTTCTGATCTTTACAACCCTTGTGCCTTGTGCCTCTACACTCCGCTGATTTTGTACTTCCTGCAATTGCTGTGGGACACCTCTATCTCACCTCTTCCCTAGCAAGTTGTTAGGTGCTTCTTTCTGTGTTCCCATAGCACCTTACTTATTTACTGATTGTTACACTTTCTACATTATTATTTTCTCTACTTCTCTCTCTTCACGTTAGAACTTAACAAGTTTTTCTCATTCATCTCTGTATTCTCCGTGAGTGGCTCAATGCTGGTGGAATCGGCGCCCGGTTCACGTTCACTGAAATGTAAAGAGTAATACAAGGAGGTAGTGGCATTTGTCTGGACCTTGGAAGAATGATAGGATGTCACCAAGTTCCCTTTGATGGGGAAGAGGATTCTGTACAGAGTGGCTAGCATACGCAAGAGCTTTGAGGCAGTCAAGATGATAATATTTATAGATAATGCTGAAAACTCCCTTTAGACAGGAGAGAAGAGGTGGAAAATGTAATGGCAGATAACGTTAGAAAAATAAGTTGGGCACAGATGAAATGGAGCCTGGGATGCCATGTTTTAAGATTTTTCTTTCTTTTTTTCCACTGTAGCAGTGGGCAACCTTTGTGTATTGTTAAAAAGTAGAAAATAACACCAACTCTTGAATTTTGAGGAAAGGTTCTGTATTTTCTGGAAGTATCTGATGTGGATAATCTGTTCCCCCCCCCCCCAAGGTTTTAGTCATTTCTGTTTCTGTTATATTTTATATTATTTTATTTATTTATTTATTTATTTATTTATTTATTTTGAGACAGGGTCTCCTTCTGTAGCCCAGGCTGGAGTGCAGTGACGGGAACATGGCTTACTGCAGCCTCCACCTCCCAGGCCCAAGCGATCCTGTCACCTCAGCCTCCTGAGAAGCTAGGACCACAGGCATGCCACCATACCTGGCTAATTTTTTAATTTTTTTTGTAGAAATAGGGATCTTGCCATGTTGCCCAGGCTGGTCTCCACCTCCTGGGCTCAAGCAGTCCTCCTGTCTTGGTCCCTCAAAGTGCTGGGATTACAGACGTGAGCCACCATGCCCAGCCTTTATTTTTTTTCAGTTTCCTTCCTAAAGATAAGATGTTTTGTTTTGTTTTTTCAGTTCTCTTCCTAAAGATTATAGCATGTTTGCCCATTTTGGGTATAAGTACTTTCTGTCACTGTTCTTTCATATCTTTAAAAGCAGTCCTTGACGAGTTCTAGATTTGTTTTCTCTCAGAGATAATTATTTAATAATATACCTTGCATTATTTTTTTCTTTAATATTAGAAAATATTCTGATACCTACTTTCATATTCCTTAGAAAACTTTCTACATTTGTTTCCTTTTGGCTGGTAACTTGCTGTTCAGAATTGCTTGTTGAAATTGGTAAACCTGGAAGTGTTAATATACGTATGCTTTTCCAGGTTATTTGTAAAAGTGTTGAAATTGATTTTGCATCATTCATAAGGGAGACTGACTATTCTTCCTTCACGTTTGCTTATTCCCTTAAGCCAATAATCTAGTTTATGATTGCAAGACCCTCGCAGTTGTGTTTGCGTGTGTTTAAATGTGGTGTTGTCAAGTTGTGGAAGGAAATCCAGGGATTGAATGTGTTTGGGGAACTGTTAGACAAGATTAGGTTAAATAGGGGAATAACATATAGGGTAACAGCCATTGAAAAGCAGTGTGCCTTTTATTTTGTTGCTGTGGAGAAAACAGAAAGCTGTGGCCTATGCTTATGCTCTAGTTGAAGGGAGAATTCTATATTTAAATCAACAGTAAATGTTACAATATAGTTTATATTTAAATGCAAAATTGCATGAGAAACCAGATGAATACCAGCTGAGTAACTAAGAAATCCAGGACAAAGAAAAATCAAGAGGCAAAGTAGGCTGGAAAGCTTTATGAAGGAAATGGGACTTCAGTGAACCTTGAAAGATGAGTTAAAATCTATATAGCTGGAAAAGTGGTTGTGGTTGAGGGGGTGAGAAGTTGCGGGGAAGGCAAGGGAAGGGGCATGAACTAAGATGGGGTGGGACAGTGAGAACAGTATGTTTGCAGTGTAGGGTTTAGAACTGGGTTGGGAGGGTAAATTATTGCCAGGTTATTTATGTAGGTCCTTGAATGTCAGAGTAAAAGAGTTGGAAAGGTGTTTGGGGCTGTATGAAGGGGTATAGGCGGGTGTAGGGGTATATGGGAGGACGTATGAGGAGGGGGGATGTGAGGTATGTGGGGGATGTGAAGGTGTTGTCAGGTGTGTGAGAAGGTCTTAATGTGGTGTATTCTCTAAAGCAAAATAAAAAAATTAGTAGAGTGAAAAATGGCTGACCTATAAGAAAACCTTCTATATCGTAAATGCCTGTTAGTCATTGTGATTAGCATAACATTACAGTAAGTATTGGCCTATTTTTTCCTCTCTTTAATATTCTACTTGATCATCTTTGTTATTAATTTAATAAAAAATGCTACTTATAATCTGAAATAACTCTATGTATCTGCCCTTTTTTGATTTAGTCTTTGGGTGAAGTATACCTTGCCAGAATGCTGAATTTAACATGCCACTTCTGATTTTTCTTGTTAGAGTGTTTGAGTCTTGAGAGCAGATGTCACATTTCGTACAATTCTTTGGCCTGTCTAGTACCCTGTGGGCTGCCCGGTATGGAGTTGGCACTAAATATTAGAGATCTATGCATTAACCCTTACGTCTTCAGGCTTGGTAACCTATAAAGTCAGTATGCAGTAACTCTGAATATCATAGATAATTGTCGTGAGTCTTTTAGTTGCCAGAACTGTTTACCCTGATTTATCTTATTTCATTCTCCTGTTTAATCCACTGACTATATCGTGAAGACGACCCCATTTTTCCTTCTTCCCTTTTAATGAGTTTCCTTTTTCATTACTTCTCAGTACAGACTGCTTTCTGCATATGTGCCATTCTTTTCCCTGAGTACCCTCTTCCTTCTTTATATACTTCTTTTTATACTTTCCAAATATAGCTAGAATCTTTTTCATATACTGCTTCTATGAAGCCTTTTTTAATTAATCTTTTTTATTCCTTTTAGTCTTTATTCACATTCCTCATGTATTTTGTTTGCCAATAAGCTATAAATTATTTTCAATAAATTTCTAAATTCTTGATATGTTTGATATTCAGAATGAATTGCAGATTCCCCAAGGGCAGAAAAAGACTCTTCTATTTCTTTTGGTGTGTTTCCATAATGTTTTGCATATACTGAGCATTTAGATATGGTTATTGTTACAAGCTCAGTCTCCTGTCCTGTGCCCAGAGCTCATGTGTGGAAAGGTGCCTCCCCTGCTTTATTAAAAGTCCTCTGGTTCTCAGACTTCATTTTTTTTTTAATATACATTTGCTAGGAAGAAATTGTTTTTCCTTTGTCTTTGTCAATGTTGAGTAAATGCCAATGAGTTAATATATTAATACTACTTAAATTAGTGGTTGAATACGCTTTATTGTGCATTTAGCTCCTGCTAATAATTTTCTTTGCATTTTAATACCTAAATTCTAAGAACCTGAAGGGACATCAAGAAATAATTTAATTTGATCTGCTTTTAGGTCATGGTTTTATTCAAATAAGAAAATTTGCAGAATATCTAGCCTAGATGTCTCTACATTTATGTAGGTATGTATAAAATTATAAGTACATTTTAATATCAGATATATCAATATTTTGTGAAGAAAAAGTAAAAAGAAAGAATATGCTGTTTGCTGTATGTTCTAGCAAGCAAAAATGTAGAATAGCTGCTCTTATGCCTTGCACTGCCTTTTCAGTTTCAATGGAATTGAGCAGATATATATTGAAAAACTCATTGTGTAATATTCTGAGGACTAAGTCTCCTTGTTAGCCATCTGTTAAGATTTCATTTTAAAGACAAACTTGCCTTCTACTCTTTGGGGTCACCTAGAGAGCTGCTTAAATTGCCATCTTCTTGCTCTTCTTTTAATCGACATCTTGTTAATTTTTCTGCTCATTCTCTTCTCTTGTTTCTTTCTCCCATTTGCATTCCTTATGACTTGATTTCATTTGTTCATTGATCTTTGGCATGAGTAGGAGAAAAATAATTTGTTGAATGCCTACCGTATTACAGATTTTTATTTATGAAGATTGCTTGTTCTCTGATGCAAGTTCTTTTACCCAACATAGTGACAAACCTGATCACGTATTTTCCATTTTCTCCTTTGAGTTAGCATTGAAAATATGGAGCCCATGGTTTGATACGTATTTATTCTACCACAGCAAAATTTTAATGATTGATAGCTCACTTCTTAAGTGTGTTCCACCTGCCACTTTTGCATCTACCAAAAAAAGTCATACATTATTTTTGCACATTAGCCATAGTATGTAAAGCCCAATTAAAAGTAAGCCATGCGTTGATGCAAAAAGCTTATTGTATCTTAATGGAAAGTTAATATCATGGATATTCAATGTGTTGTGTAATTGATTTAAAGCGTTGATAGCTTACCTTATGTTGTGCTTCATATTTTCAGAATACTTTTCAACAGACATTTCTCTCTCTTGCCCCTTTTCAGTCTGGCAGCAATAGACTGCAGTGATTTTTTTATTTGATGTTCTGGTTTATCACTGCCACTTGTGCAAATTCAAGAAAGTTGTCAATGATGTATTTCTTGGCCCATACAATTAAAGAAGTGTTGGCTTGATCTCTTCCTTTGACATACAGGCTACTAGATGAACATGGTAGAAGTCTGTGGTCCCTGAGTCATTTTGTTGAGCAGGATTTGTTGTAGATGTTTAAATGCATCCTTTCTGAAAATTATGATTTTTTTTCTTAATAACACATCTTTTAACTCCCAGCAATTTGTATGCATTTAGTTTTACATATAGATATTTTACAAGTAGAAGTTATACTTGTCTTTCTATAGTTTCCAGGATTTTCTTTTTCCTTTGTTAGAGGTAGCCATTACTTTACCTTCTTGGAGGCACATTTTAAGTACACAGGAGAGAAAGCAGTAAGAAAAGTTCCAGAAATTACTTGAGAGAGTAATTTCCAAGTACAAGATAGGACTGTTTCTAGGGTAGGCAAGAAGGTGGTTTATGTGTTCATTTGTTTGACACCTGTGCCTATTTGTTTGACACTTGTATTGGAGACATTCATGTTTAGCTTATTGTTTTCCTTGAAATGCCCACATACATTATTTGTGATGAGACATCATTTTAGATTTTTTGATTGGATGAACTAGTTGGTACAACATTGAGGAAATGATTGAACAGATAGAGTGGCTGTGTTCTAAGAATGCCTCATATGGCATGGGTTATAATGAGGTCATTGGGACAATCAAGTTTAGCACTATGGAGTGTCTAGAGTGGTGCTACAAAAGAAATGCAATGCCAGCAGCAAACATGAGCCAAAAAATGAAATTTCAGATTTTCTAGTAGCCACATTAAATGTTTTTAAAATAAAATTAATTTTAGTAATGTATTTTATTCAACACAGTATATTCAGAATATCATTTCAATGCATAATCAATATGAACATGATTAATGTGGGTTTTTTTGGTGCTAATTTTTTGAAATCCAGTGTGTATCTTGTACTTAACGGCACATCTCAGTTCATATTAGCCGCTTTTCTAGGACTCTAACTATACATGGCTAGTGGCTACTCTATTGGACAGCTAAAGTCTAGAGCATTTGGTGAAATTGTGAAATTGTGATGATGCCAGGAAATTGGGGAAAGCATAAGAGGAGCAAATATGAATCTCTAAGGTAGACCTTGTGCAGGGAATTCTATAGGAAATTATATACTTTTGGGAGAGAGTCAGAAACTGGTGTGGAACGAAACTTTGATGATGGTGAAACCATTTGGAAAATGAGAATGGCAGAGATTCAAAAGAAAATGAAAATAGGAAACGGCAGAACTTGACAATGGTTAATATTCTATGACAAGGCCAAAATATAATAGTTGGTTCTTTTTAAGAAAAACATCTTTTTCATCCAAGGGCTTTTTAGCCTAGGCTGTGTCTGTGTAGCCTGGAGGAGAGAAGTAGTTATTCATGAAACACAAGAGAAGCCATTGAGATCAGCAGATAAAATTGATTGCAGAGGAATAATGTGGATAGCAGGGTGGCATGGAGGATGAATTATGCTAATATAGTAGAGAGGAAGAGTCTGAGGTAAATGATTGATTTTTGTAAAGTAAGAACTGGACAAAGTTCTTGGTGACTTAAGAGCAAATGAAAGATTAGGCAGAATACTATATCAGAATTTATTGCTTTGACAGTGAAATAAGATAGGACCTAGTAATAGGGACTTTGGTCACAGTATATAAGTGGTTAAGAGCTCATGCACTTAACTTTAATCCAGTCTTGACCACTTAACTTTGTATTTCTTTGCAAGTTACAATTATCCAAGTCTCAGTTTTTTCATCCATAAAATGGGCAGAAACACCTACTTCATAGAATTACATGGATTAAATGAGATTATATATGTAGCAACTTTGACTAGTATGACACATCTTCCTGTTATTTGTCTTAGTTTGGGATGTCCAGAGGGGAAAAAAAGAGTTACCATTGTGTTTTCTTGGAATACATGTTTATATCACATCTTCTAAGTTGTTACCCCTTAAAGCAGTTTTCAGAGTTCAGCTTGGTGAAATCTCTTGATTAGTAGTTGATGAAATTTCTTTATACATAATTCCTATTAGGTGAAGAAAGAAGTTTCTGATTTTGTGATTGGTGTTGATAACAAAAATGAGGACAGACGTCTGGGATTGAGGCTCAGCTCCACCATATAATGACCTAATCACTTCATCTGTCTGGGTCTTAGTAGGACTTGATTATTTCTCAAACTGTGGTGTGAGGACCTCCGGCATTAGAATCACTTTGGTTGTTAGATAAAAATACAGATTCTTGAGCTGCACGTTAGGGTTGCTCAGTCAGTCTCTGAGAGTAGAGCCAAGGAAGTTTTATTCAACACTCAAATATAGCTGTTGCATATCACATCCAATTGGAGAACCACTAGAATGGATGACTCTAAGATCTGGTTTGGTTCAAGATGAATCTACTACGCACTGTGTTAATCTAGAGTAGGAGTTGGGTAGGAATAATAATACCTATTCCTGTTTACAACGTAGGATTGTTGTGGGGGATGAAATAAGATATTTTTAAGTTTGTAAAAGTAGGTTTAAGTTAAAAGATATTTGAAGTTTAGACTCCTGTAGATTGTAACATCTAAAGGGCAGTGACTTTTCTGTACTAGGTGAGTCTAGGTGGCTCATAGTTGTCATTAAGTAGTTTCTGATGACAAATTTCCTGTCCACCAAATTATGAGCTTATTTTTATCTCTTTCATCCACATTTAATTTTTTGCTTATTTTACTTGTGTAGAGGCGAAGCGGGATTATAGATGTTCAAACCAGATGGATATATAATTTGAAATATTAATATCTTTAAATTTAGAGGTTTAGAGTGTGTCAGTATTATAAATTTTTTTCTCACAATCTCTGTAACTCATTAATCATTTAAGGTAGATTGTTCTGTTTAAGGATTATCTGTAATCTACCCATAATACTCTTTTCCATCAGTTAACCTCTTCTGCTCTCAATTAATGATAAAACCAACCCAGAACAAAAAGCCACCCTACCGTGAGTGTACTTTATGTGGATAAAATACAATCTCCCATTTTCTCCATTTCCAGAGAGATATATATGCTCTCTTATTGAGCAGTGTAACTACTTTGTGTTCATTACCGTGTTTCGTGCTTTAAAAATTTTTATTTAATCCTACACATAACTAATAGAATCTCTTTTTTCCCCTGTGGAAATAAAAAAACTGCTTATTAAAAATGCAGAGCCCCAGACGAACAGTACACTTTGAGAGAATTTCAGTGGGTCTGGAATAGGCCTGGAAATCAGCATTTTCATGATTTTGATGGAGGTTGTGCACTGTGAGAAACATTGCTCTGTTTCTTATTACCTCCAGAGGCATAAATATGTAGGTACTGTCTACATAAAATAAATTAGGAATGGTATGCTTCCAGCTTGAAAATGAACAAATAAATGTACATCAGAACTCCATGTATGTTGGTGTATGTTTCACATAGGAACTGAAGTTGATATTAGCACAGATGTCAGATAAAGGGACAAACCTACCATCCACAGGTTACAAGTGTTTAGTATTACAGAAAACATTTTTATAAAAAGGAAGATCATAGGACATGTAACCTCTCAAAGTTTATACTTCTCAGCCTTCCCTTTTAGGTTAGCTTCAGGGATCTAGAAACATTACCATCCATTACAGAAAACTGTGAAAGATTATGTGGCAAAATAAACAGGGAAGCAGAAATAGAATAGACAGTGTACTTCTGTTAAGAAAAAGTACTTATATTAAGAAAAACTATTGAGCTTTATTGGGTACTGAGTACTGTGCTCTTGCAAGCATCTTCTACAGCACTAGTGTTCACCTCTTAAAAGCATTAAATGATACTGGCATTGCCTTCATTCCCTTCAATCCTCAGTTTTTGGTCCTCTTTCCTCTTCCTAATTTAAACAGTCTACTCACTGTTATTCTATTCTTGTAATTTGTCTCACTTTTTTGGCTTCCATGACTTCTTGCTTTTCTTTTTTATTGTATAGTATAAATACAAAATGAATAAAACAGCTTCTAAAAGAAAATTTAAAATATGTATCAGAAGTGAGCAAAAAATTTAAATTTGGTTTAATAAAACCCATTTTCTTTATAGCAGTGTTGCTGTTTTTTCTTTTAGGTATTTACCCCAAAATTATGCCTTGAGGCATATGCCTCAAGGTTGAGGTATATGCCATAAATTGCTTATTTATATTTTTAAAATGCTAATATTAAAGGCTGAGATCTTGGACTGTGTGGCACCTAGGGACATAATTCTCATCAGCCTATCACTGTCATTCACTTCATCAGACTTACAAGGGCTTTTAACACCTGTAGATATGTAAGTTCCTCTTGGGCTCTTTCATTGCAGTTGTTTCCTCTTCTTAATTTGTTTTTAAAAAGCAGAATTGTTCTTCATTAGAAATTGGAGCAGGTGGATGAAAGTGATAAACAAGGAGAGGATACGTGAGTTCCACTAGGAATTGGTCTTAAAATTTAGTGGAAGGCCAGGGATTAGAATTGGTGACCCCTGACTCATCTGCCAGCCAGTTGCTTAAATTGAGAGCAGTTCTGATAGACACAGTTGTTCCTTGTGTCCTTTCAACTACATTTTGTCTTCTATATGTTGCTCCTGTCCCTTCACCATGTCCTCATTGCACAGATACGCCACTGAGTTTGAAAAGGGATAACTGGTGGCCTTATTAGTAAAGCTGCTGTGTCTCTCTATTCTTTTACTTTCTTCTACACATGTCTTGATCGCAGGATTTTATGCTCTGGGTGGACCTGAACGTAAAAGTTGGCCAGCTGTGGCCTTATTTAGTTTTTGGTATTCCAAAAGTAGCTTTTAACATGGAGAAAAGTGCCCTATTATTTGAACTTTTTTGAATCTTTTGGTATCTTTCAGTGGCCCACTAGTAAGAATTTTTTTGTCTTATGTTTAAATGTTTCACTAATAGAAGACTGGGAACAGTTCCCAATAATTATTATGGTTCTGTGGATCTTTGTTTTTTAAGAAAATGATGGATGTAAACAATTCTCTGAGGAAAGAAATGGGGGAATGACATTCAGGATAGGTTAACAAAAGTCACAAAGTTTTTTTCAAGACATTTGTTTTATTAAAACATAAGCAAGGTGCTTGCTTTGGCAGCACATATACTGATATCAGAATAATAGAGAAAACATTAGCATGGCCCCTGGTCAAGGATGCCATACAAATTCATGAAGAGCATAAGCAAAGAAAGATATATCACCTTGTTAATTTAACTCTTCCACTATTGAATTTAAAGTAAGGAGTTAAACTTTGTTTATTATTCTTTAGTTCTACTTTTCCTGAACAAAAAATTGCTTTTACTCTTTGCTTAGTAAACAGTTTTTCTTATTTTATTAGTTCACATAGATAGTAAAACTTATCAGTCATTGATTATTGTTGAAGTAAACATGACCTTTCAAGTGAAAGTTATATTAGTGAAGTTGATAAAATTTGTAAACTAAATGTGAGTAATAGGCTTTACAGATGTTTATATGAAAGCTTTCTGTTTCTGTAGGGGGCTAGTCTACACTGTGTTGTCCATGTTCTGTTGCTGTGTCTTATCTATGTTCTGCTGTAACTTCGATCCTTGCTTTAAACTTTACATTTATCATGCTGCTTTTTTTACTCTTTGAAAACTGTATTTCTCAATTCCCGACTATACAGAGAAATGTGAATACTTATAGTAGAAGCTGTTGCCTGTAGTATGTGATTTTTTTTCCATTAAATTATGAGGGCAAAATCTATAGAGCTACTATTAAAATAATTCTTTGTGGTAATTAACATAGGACAGAACTGTCTTTTTGTTAGATTTTAGGCAGTGTTAATATAGCAAGACTATAAAAGTGTCAGAGAAAAATTTTTTATTTTGGTTTACAAGACAAAGAATTAAGCTGGATTTGGAGGAAATGTTTTTAATTGTAAACGTGAAAGATTTAAATTAAATATACTTTGGAATATTAAACAAAAACATGTGTGTAAATCTGATTTTATTATTCCTGCTACTCTTCTTTTATAGTACTTACGTAAGCCAGTATCGAAAACAACTTTGGTGATTGTTGAAAGGTGTTGGGTTGAGATTTTTACCTTTAAAGTGGACAGACATGACTTTTACAAATAAGACTTTTACTTTTTTTTTTTTTTATTAAGAAAGAGGCCAGGAACTATGAACTAGATTTAGATATTTATCTGATTTAGAATGTCTATCTGAAATTTTTGGTTGCCTTTTCTTTGAGTTTGAGGGGAAGACTGCCCTTGTTTTGTGTTACAGTGACTTAGGGATTTTTAGAGAAAGGTTATTAAGGTCTTTCCTAGGCTGGGCATGGTGGCTCATGCCTGTAATTCCAGCACTTCAGGAGGCCGAGGTTGGTGGATTGCTTGAGCCCAGAAGCTTGAGACTAGCCTGGGCAACATGGCAAAACCCTGTCTCTACAAAAAAATACAAAAAAAAGCCGGTGTGGTGGCAGCCACCTGCAGTCCCAGCTATTTGGGAGGCTAGGGTGGGAAGATCAATTGAGCCCAGCAGGTTAAGGCTGCAGTGAACTGTTACCATGCCACTGCACTCCAGCCTGGGTGACAGAAAGAGACCTGTCTTAAAAAAAAAAAATCTTTTTTTTGGAGGAAAAGGTAATGGTTATAGAAAAATCATATAAGCTTAACTGATTATTTTAATTTTTTAAGAGTTTAGAAAATAGTATGATAGTTTCTTGGGAGTAGACCATATGGTAAATGTATGTTTTTCAAACTTACTAAATGCAATCAAACTGTTTTCAGTGGTTCAAGAAGTATTTGCAAATTAGAGATGATATTTTGCTTTTTTTCATTTCATTTTGTGAACTGGTGGTAACTGTTTTTCAACTTTGTTTTACTCTGTTTTGTGTTGCTATTACAGAATATCTGAGAGGAGGTGGTTTATAAAGAACAGAAATTTCTTCTCTTACAGTTCTGGAGACTCCAAGATCAAGGCAAAGGCATCTGGTGTGGGTCTGTTTACTGTGTCCTCACAGGGCAGAGGGCAGAAGGACAAGAGACAGCCCACTCCTAAAAGCCCTTTTTATAATGGCATTAATCTGTGACCTAAACGCCACCATTAGGCCCCACCTCTCAATACATTGGCAATTAAATTTCAACATAAATTTTGGAAGGGGTGAACATTTAAACCATAGCAAACTTTTTCAAACATTTTCTCAATGTTTTAGTCCACTCCATTATCTCACCTATTAAAAGGAAGTTAGGGATGGGGAGAAAGTGGTAGAAAGAATGTATCAAGGACTGAGATAGTTTGATGTTCAAAGAGTGTCCACTTGTCTGATGTGAGTTGAGGCTAAAGAAGAGCCAAACTGTGGAAAGGCCTGTAAGATTTGTTAAAGATTTTGATTTTAAGGCCAAGGGTAGTGGGAAGCCATTGAATGGCTTTAAGTTGGGTAGTGACTTGATTTTGTTTGCTTTAGTAAATTGTCTGACTTGTGAATGAAGAACTGATTGGATGGGATAAAATGGAAGCTGGGAGACCAGTTAAAGAGGCTGTTGCTATAGTCCAGGGAGAGATGTTGGTGACTTACAGTAATAACCTTCCAGTGATACTCACATTCTTTAAAAATCTAACTTAGATTTTCTAATTCTAATGCTTATGCCTTAAACCTCTACCCTGATGTTCTCTTTTGTTGTTGTTTCAATTCTCTATAAATTCTCATTTGACAAGCTAGATAACATGGTTTTATTGTTTTACTGATTAAGAGTGCTAGTATAAATGGGTGATATCTTTATGACTAGTATGAATTCCTTTATAGAGGGTTTATTTACTTTCTAAGGTATCATTACTACCTACCATCAAGAAGCTGTTATGGTTGCTGCTCTGTATTATCAAGCAGTGATGACTAGTAAGCATTTTTTAATTAAAAAAAATTTTTTTATAGCAGGTTCTTGCTATGTTGCTTAGGCTGGTGTTGAACTCCTGGGCGTAATTCTCACACCTCTGCCTTCCAAAGTATTGGGATTACAGGCATGAGCCACTGTGCCTGGCCCCAGTAAACATTTTTTAATGCCAACTCAGGATACTTCAATCATTTTTTTATATTTCTTTATTAATCTTTTTATTTTCTAAAGTCAGTTTTAAGACAAAAATCTACTCTTTCCAGAGGTATTAACATGATTTTAAAAATAATAAAGTACCTTGATAAAGATGTATACTTGAAATCCTCTGTCTTTATGATCTTCTGGTTACTTGTCTATCATTCCTTCCTTCTGTCTTACCTTGCAGGATAAATTAGAATAGGCCTTAGTTGAGTTTCAGAATTATTGAAAGATTTGTGAGTTCTTTTACTTTCTACTTGTTGTGTCTTTTGAAAATTGAGCTTCTCATTTTTCTCTTCCTTTCAAGAAGTTAGCTATTTCTTAAACTTTGGAATTACTTTTTTACTATTTCTGCTTAATACCTAGGTTGTCAAAGTGCCTGCAACTAGTATGACAGCATTAGATATTTGTTGAATGCAGAAGATGCTGTACCTGTGTGAAAGACCTAGTGTCCTCTAAGATTTCTTGTAGCATGTCACCAGAATAGATTTCAAAGTGTCCTGCCCAGGGGTGGAAGGGCTAGAAAGGGTAAAATTTTCTCATTCTGAAGGGGAAAACATTGGGCTCCTATTTTTCCCTCTTTGTTTAATGGAAATCTATCCCTTTTATAATGTTATGAGAAGCTTACTTATATTGGTTAAAATGAGAAGAAAGCATGTCTTTTCTTAAAACCATTTCCCCTACCCCATTTTTAATTATTAAAAAGGCACAGGGAAGTTGAGATCTGGAACATTTTCAGGCCTTCTTGGCCTGTCCTAGCAAAGCAGTCCTAAATGTGGTCCCAGGTGTTATTCAATTGAATGATAAATCCGAAGTTTTGTGATTTGCTCTTTTCCTGGTTCCTGTTGTTCTATATATACTTTTTGTATTTAGGAAAGTGAAGTTTTTTGATAGTTGATTTTAAAATCAGTGTCTTTGTTCTGGGCTACCAACCAAATAATAACAATTTGAAGTATATTTCTTCCCAAAAAGATGTCAAGTCATTTCTTAAGAGTGTTAGAACAGTTACCTTTAAAGATGAAATGATTCTTGGTTCTGATGCCTTCATATTGTAATTTTTCTGCCTGTACATCAGTGTGTCTGTATCTGTGACTTGAATTTTTTTTTCTTTCCTTTAGGTCTTTTTGGAGAAAACATTATAATGGATGTCTAGTTATTTAGTAATTGAATGCAGGTTAGTTAGCATCTTTTTTTTTCTCCTCTCAAGAAGCTGCTTTGTGTGTGTGTGTGTGTGTGTGTGTGTGTGTGTGTGTGTGTGTGTGTGTGGTTTTTTTAATATTAGATTGACAGGGCCTAAAATGTTGCATTGCCAATATAGAAATTTTATTTGAAAATTTATTCTTTTTTCATATATTTAACTTGTCTATCATTAAGTTTGTGAGAGGATAGGACAAAAAGATGCTAACTAACCTGCATTCAATTACTAAACTAAGTAACAACAAGCCCTATGTAGAGTATCTTCTGTATTTAGAGAAAGGTTTAAGAAATTTAAGTCCTCTAAAAATTTTGTTAATACAAAAATGTACCGTTTGTGTTGAACTGGATCTACAATTTAAGTGAATTAAGAAACAAACTATTAAGAATTATTTTAAAAGGGTGGTTGCTTGTCTCTTTTATAAAAGGAAATTCTACCATTACAAATTTGCCACTCTCTTTGGGACTCTAAAACTTTTATGTTGAGGCATTTTAAGAAAGAGATTTGAGAAATTGATTGAGTTATTCAAATTTTGGTCTGTATCCAGGTAGATATATATTTATTTGGAGCCATCTATGTGGGGATAATTAGTCATTTAAGTGTTAACAATATTGAAATACGCTTTAGATGCTTGCCTTTGTAATTTGTCAGGAATTAACATTAGAAGACCTTAAATAATGCTGGATGCAGTTGCTCATGACTGTAATCCCAGCACTTTGGGAGGCCCAGTGGGGCGGATCACTTGAGGTCAGGAGTTCGAGACCAGCCTGGTCAACATGGCGAAACCCTGTCTCTACCAAAAATACAAAAATTAGCTGGGTGTGGTGGCGTGCACCTGTAATTCCAGCCACTTGGGAGTTTGAGGCAGGAGAATCGCTTGAACCTGGGCGGCAGAGGTTATAGTGAGCCGCTAAGATTGGGCCACTGCACTCCAGCCTGAACAACAGAGTGAGACTCTGTCTCAAAGGAAAACAGCAACAAAAAGAAGTCCCTAAGTAACTAGTGGTTAAATGTTGACTTCCAAGTATTTTTACTCTCCTTACACATGCCACATGCACATTGTCTAGTGCCACAACATATAATGTTTATATTTTTAGTTTATTCTGTGCTAGTTGTGCTTTTAGTTTAGTAATAGAAATATATTACTTTAGTTAGATGGATGGAATCTTGTAATGTTTTGTCAGACTGATACTAAGTACTAAGTATGGGGTATTACAGACAAGAGGAAAAAAAATTTCTGGGAAGAAAGCCAGACAATGTTTGTGTTTTCCTTTAGAAGTGATTGTTTGGTGGTGGGAAGGGGCTTAGTTAAAAAAAAAAAAAATTAGATTGACAGGGCCTAAAATGTTGTATGGCCAATGCAGAAATTTTATTTGAAAATTTATTCTCTTTCTTCATATATCTAACTTGTCTATGAAAAGTCTTTTGGGACAGTGTGGACTTTATGATAACTTTTGAACAGTGTTACCTTTCATAATGCTTAAAAGCAACCCAGGGCAGCCAAATAGGAAAGGTGACTGCCTCTAGGATGTGTATCAATATAGAAAAGAAAAGATATCAAAAGACTCAATGTGTAGTAAAATGAGTTTTTTTGTTTTTGTTTTTGTTTTTGTTTTTTTTTGAGACGGAGTTTTGCTCTTGTTGCCCAGGCTGGAGTGCAATGGCACGATCTCAGCTCACCACAACCTCCATCTCTCAGGTTCAAGCAATTCTTCTACCTCAGCCTCCCGAGTAGCTGGGATTATAGGCGCACGCTACCACACCCAGCTAATTTTTGTATTTTTGGTAGAGACAGGGTTTTGCCATGTTGGCCAGGCTGGTCTAAAACTCCTGACCTCAGGTTATCTGCCCGCCTTGGCTTCCCAAAGTGCTGGGATTACAGGCATGAGCCACTGTGCCTGGCAAAATGAGTTTTCAAGTAGTAAAGAAACTACATAATACACGAAAGTAATAAACAAGACATTTAGATTTTTTTTTAATACTCATAATCTTGCTTCTTAAAAGTTGAAGCAACATGGTTATGAAAAAAACTATTGGTGATTATGGCCTGTTAAGTGATTCTATATCCATTGTTATTTAAGGTCATTATGAATTATCAGCTTACCATCTTCTACTGTATTTAAAGCTACTCTAATATATATTGTTAATTTTCTTCATTAGCTGGTTTTAAATGACCAAATATTGCTTTGATGGAAATGTTTGTGATGAGGTTTTTGTGCTTTGTTTTATTTTTGTTTTTCAAATTTCTCACTCTTAACATTGCTGGTTCCTCAAAGATGATTTCACATTATCTTCATAGCAAGCAGAAGTGATCCATTTTTACTCTTTCTGTGACAGATTGATGTTTTATTAAAAAGAGGGCCTGCATCTTCCCAAGTAAAATAAAGCACTAAACAAACCCTTAATGTAGGTAGTGTCTTTTCAGTGTAATTGACACTTTTAGGTTGGTTTTAGCAGGAACTAGTAGGAACTATTGTGTGCATGTTTGTTTCCTTAATTTTTTTAGAAGCTCTGTTCTGATTTTGAGAATTTACCTTTTATCTCTTATTCGTCTAAATTTATGCCCGATTTTGTTTTTTTTTTTTTTGTGCATTCAAAAAAATAGCCTATAAATTCTGTTGCAAGTATTGGCCTCTAGCTGCAGTCACCATTATCCCTTCTCCCCGCAAAGAAGAACATCTAGTGTTAGAAATCTGTTTTGCACAGCCTAGTTAAAACTTGTATTTACTTGTACCTGTTTTGATGTAATTCATCTTATGAGTTAGGGCCAGAGAACTGCATGGAACTATTTTAATCTTAAAACCCGGGCATTTGTAGATACTCTACACATTTTGTGGCTGTAGGCAAAAAGAATTTTCTGTTGTGTGTTAGGTATTTTTGAAGATGCCTAACTTATTCTGGGCAATATACAGTGTATCTTTCATGACAGTAAGACTAAAATATTAGGAAGATAATTAGCAGTGAAGTGAAGCATAGGATAATTATGTATAGAAGCAAGCTTTGCTTTCTCAGAAGTTTATAAGATAAAACATTTAGAAACAGCTAACTACCCAACCCAATAAACCAAATCATTTTTATCTTTTAGTTTCTTATGCTTAGGGAAAACAAATAAGGGACTGTGGAAGGCAAAAGCTTCATCTCTGTATTCTAATTTGACAATGCATTTGATACCTGTGGCCTTTCAGCATAGATATTGTATACCCCTTGTTTTTATTGGGTAGTTAGTATAGTGTCCTGAGTTTTGTTCTGTTCCAACAGTTTACTCATTGTTTTCTGATTATTCTTTAAAATACTACCTCTATTCTTTTGATGACTTCCAAACCTCTCCTGGCTATACCCAATACTACAGAATATAGAATGCTCTAGTCCAATGAGGGCAGTCTTGTCAAACACTATGGTTATTCACAACCCTGTTTATTTGGTCTTCATCTTCCCAACCTCTGTTTAACTTACAGTTCTGTGTCTCCTTAATAGCCCTGCTTTAGTTTCATTTTCTCTGCAAAGCCCTCTTTTTTCTTACTATTCTAGGCCTTGTGAATTGTTGATTTAGTGCAAATGTAACTGAATTCCTATACTGTGCTAGGCACTGATGATACTTCATCTGCATATGTCCAGTATTAAGCAAAGTTTTCTCTAAAAAAAATTTCTAAAAAAAAGTCATCTTATATTTGAGTCCTTAAAAAGTTTTTCATATTTTGAGCTCTCTCTCAATTATTTTATTTTGAATAAGTGTATAGTATTTGGAGAATATAGGAGAGCTTGAAATGATGTCAGTCAGTACTTGTTTTAAAAGTCTGTAGAGGTTTCCTGAGGGAATAGATAAAAGGGTATAGTAAAAAGTTTAAACAAATTATTTGTGGGCAGGGAGTTATACTCTTATAATTTGTTGTGAAAAAAGCCTTTACAATCACTTTTAAAAGAGATATGTAAGCAGTTACATTGTGAAGATCATAGTATGTACCTGTAGCACAATTAAAAAACCAACCATCTTAGAATCATGTGAATGGATATTTGTGGCTTGGAAAAACATTTTCAATGATGGTATTATGACTTCTAAAAGTATTGTTTCTCAGAACAACTTAAATGGAAGTAAAGATTATTCACTTCATGATACTTACAGGTCACTCAGAAAGTAACGAGATAATACTTGGTGAAGATGTAGGTAAAGTTTGAATAAAGTTATTTTGTAAAATTTATGTGCTTTGTGATTTTAAAACATTCATAAGACTAAATTAATAAAATTATATATTGGACTGTATGATGTACATGGAAAGGTTTGTATATTTCAAATTGGTAAAAATTTAAAAAAAGAACTTTTTATTGGGGAAAATTGGGAAATCCTTTGTGTTGAGATTTGCCTGGTACTCATTTATTTATGGTAGCTTGCAAGTTTCTGGGCAGTAGGATGATTATTAAGCATAGTCAGAGACTGTTAAATAATACCTACTGAACTAATAAAATTCTGTATACATTTACTGATTGATGCCATGAAAGATTGTACTATACCAGAATTTTCCAAGTACCTAAAATCATTCTTTTGTATAGTATTCTTGATACTTTAAAAAAATTATACTGTAAGATGTTTTGGATTAAAACCATCATTCAATTTAATCCATCTTCTATAGCTGATTCTTTGGACTTGTGGTTTGTCCCCAGAGTGGCAGGAGCAATGACACGTGAAAGGGAAACAAGAATTGCTTTTTAAGTTGGATTTATTACATTTGAAACTTCATTAACTCTTCCCAGAGGACTAAGTTGCCTGTGGTAGGCACAAGTTTAGGAAAGAGATTGTTTCATACCTCTTTATACTATTTCTCAATGACTTTTTGATGACTTCAGACAGCATTAGAATGTTTTTCCAGAAATTCCTCAAATTTGTAAGTTCCCGAAACAGTTCTTATTTTTCTGCTTAACATTGGTTGCATACATAGGAGAATTGTGATAGGTAAGCTAGTCACAGGACTACGAAAGATATTGTCATCTTAATCAGAAAAAAGTGTAGTGAAATTGATAATTGTAAAAGATTTACATTTCATCCACCTGTTTCAAAGAGTAGAGGGAAATCAGTAGTAGTTGGGTTTTTATTCAGTTATAATTTGTTTTTGCATTTTATCATTCATTAAGTACTGTTTGTGTTAAGAACTCAAGTAAGATGGATAGTCTTAGACCCTAGTGGCATCTTTTTTTTTTTTTTTTTTTGGAACGTTTGTTTTACATTGATTTAATTCAAAGCTGCAGACCACAAAAACTGCTTAATGCCAATGATAAAATTGTTAGGTATTTCATCATATTGGGAATGACACATTCTAAGCAACTATAACTGTACTGTACAAGAAGACAAGGCTGAGTGCTTGGCTCACACCTGTAATCCCAGCACTTTGGGAGTCAGAGGCAGGAGGATCTCTTGAGGCCAGGAGTTCAAGACCGGTCTGGGCAAAATAGCAAGACCTTATCTATACAAAAAATAAAAATAATTAGCAGTATGTGGTGGCACATACCTGTTGTCCTAGTTACTTAGGAGGCTGAGGCAGGAGGATCGCTTGAGCCCAGGAGCTCAAGTCTACAGTAAGCTATGATTGCACCACTGCATTCCAGCGTAGGCTATAGAGCGAGATCTTGTCTCAAAAAAAAAAAAAAAGTTTAAAGAAGGGAAACTAGTGAAAATGTGATTAAAGAATGTAATAGATGGAAGAGTTTGGGAAAAAAAGAACTCTTTAATTTTATATTAAGCTACATCCAGATATTTTTTGATTGACTACATCTATTTGTCAGTTTACCAAATATTAATTGAATGCCTTCTGAGTTTCAAGAATTGTGCTAGATATTAGGGATTCAGTCATGAAAATATTACACTATTTGCTTGCAAGAAGCTGACAGTCTGGTGAAGGACATGCCATTCTATCACCACCTTCTATCTTCTTTCTAAATAAAGACATGTCAGTTTAGGCCATTCTAACTCATATATCTTCTCTGGTCCTTAAATCAGGTATCTATCATTATTTTTATAAAAATTAATTTTTTAATTGACAAATAATTGCATATATTTATTATCAACATGGTTTGAAATATGTATATGTTGTGGGATGGCTAAATCAAACAAATTAACATATCTATTACCTCACATATGCAGTACTTATTTTTTATGGTGAGAACACTTAAAATCTAACGCCAATGGAATTCTGACATGTAGAAGAACGTATATAGACAACTGATTTAAAAATCAGTGAGTAAATATAAAACAATTACATTGGATTGCAAGAAGTGTGCACTTTGGGAGAAGGAGGAGTCCTGATTAAAAGATTTTTAAGATTTTATTATGCATACCTTGAGAAAACTTGGAAATTGTCACCATATGAGAGGTTTTTCTGGGAGGCTTTCTACAAGAGCTGGGCTTTCTGGAACTACTGGGATAATAGAGTGAGGACATTCAAAATGTATTTGCCTGAACCATGTCTGATTGCTCCAGCTCCATTTGTTGGAAAAGCTATTCCTTTTCCATTGAATTGCCTTTGCTTATTTGTCAAAAATGAATTAGACGTGTTTGTATGTAGATCTCTTTCTGGGTCCTATATCTTTTTCACTGATGTATGTTTCTGTCCCTCTGTCAGTACCTTGCTGTCTTTATTATTGCAGTTACATTTTAAGCCTTAACGTCAGGAAAGCGGGTAGTGATTTCTCCCACTTTATTATTATTTTTCAAAAAAGTTTAGAATATACTTATTTACAGTGAAACTTGCTGAGATTTTGATATGAATTGCATTACACCTATCCATCAATTTAGGGAGAATTGACATCTTTATGTTCAATCTTCCAATCCATGAACAGTTTGTCTTTCCAAGTGTTTAGGTTTTATTTGATTTCTTTCATCAGCATTTTAAAATTTTAATCATAGGGATCCTATACATGTTTTGTTAAATTATACCTAAGTGTTTTATTTTTCTTCAGAGCAACCGTAACTGGTGTTGCATTTTTAATTTTAGTTTCACTTGTTCATTGTCACCAAATAGAAATGCAATTGATTTTTGTGTTTTGTTCATCTATCCTGTGACCTTACTTTATTCGCTTATTAGTTCGGGGGCTTCTTCTTCTTCTTCTTTTTTTTTTTTAAAGATTCCTTCGGAATTCCTCCGTATACCAGCATGTCATCTGCAAATAGAGGGAGTTTTATTTCTTCCTTTCTAGGCAGTATGCCCTTAAGTTCTTTTCCTTGCCTTATTGCAGTAGTTACAACTTTCAGTACTGTGTTTCAGTACTGTGTTAGAGTGTTGAGAGTGAAATTGTTGACTTGTTTCTGAGCTCAGCAAAAACATTTGTTGTTTCACTGTTAAGTGTGACATCAACTGTAGGTTTTTTGGTAGGTGCTTTTTATGACATTGAGTAAGTTCCCTTCTATTCCTAGTGTACTGATAGTTTTTTTTTATTATTATGAATAGTATTCAATTTTATCTAATGCTTTTTCTGCAACCACCGATATGACCATATGATTTTTCACTTTTAGTCTGTTGATTTGTTAGATTGTGTGATTGATTTTTGAATCTTGAGACAGCCATGTATGTCTGGAGCAGATCCCACTTTGCTGTGATGTAATACTTTTAAAAAATATATTGTTGGATTCTCTTTGCTAAAATTTTGTTGAGGACTTCTGCACCTAAGTTAATGAGAGATACCGGTCTGTGTTTTTCTTTTTGGGCTTTGTTTTTGATAACGAGATGATACTGGTCTCATAAAATGAGTTGGGAAGTCTCTTTTGTTTCTGGAAGAGGTTGTATAAAATTGGTGTTGATATATTAATCATGTTTTTAAAAAACAAAACTTGAATTCTCCTCAGATACAGTTGCTTGAGGTGAAAATTTTCTCATAGAAGTAGACTTTTGGCCGGGTGCGGTGGCTCACGCCTGTGATCCCAGCACTTTGGGAGGCTGAGGCGGGCAGATCACAAGGTCAGGAGATTGAGACCATCCTGTCTAACACGGTGAAACCCTGTCTCCACTAAAAATACAAAAAAAAAATTAGCCAAGCTTGGTGGCTGCCGCCTGTAGTCCCAGCTACTTGGGAGGCTGAGGCAGGAGAATGGCATGGACCCAGGAGGCGGAGGTTGCAGTGAGCCGAGATCGCACCATTGCACTCCAGCCTGGGCGACAGAGCGAGACTCTGTCTCAAAAAAAAAGAAGTAGACTTTTGCAGACTTATGGTAAAACATTTTACCAAATTTCAGATTCTGTGTATTGCTATTTTTTTTTAATGGTAGGAAGAATGAAGCAGTCAGTACTAGTCAGTAAACCATAAGCAGTACTTTGAATATAGAACTATTATATAAATTAACTCATACTAGATTATGTGATTAGACTTACTGATTTACTGTAAACTGAGTGTGAATTATGGTTCTGGAAAAGAATTTGGAAATTGAATCAATCTGCTTGATTTTACAGATGCAGAAACAAGGTAGTGAGGGGTTTGGTACCTTGTCCAAGGTCACAGTTTGTGAAACAGTTTCCAGATTCAGGCCAACTCTATTAAGCCAGTGGATTTTACGTAGGGAGGAACATTAGATTACCAGTGGGTCTTTGCAGAAAAACAAAAACAACAACAAACCCCACACATGTGCATATACTATATTCTGTATACATTAGAAGTAGCAGCCCTTCTTCTATAGAATACAGGTGAGACAGATTACCAGAGGAGTTTGCAGTATGTCAGTTCATGCTATTTTTTCTTCCGTAGTTGAGAGGAAGTCCATGGCACCATTAGTATAGTGTGTGTGTGTGTGTGTGTGTGTGTGTGTATACGTGTGTATACACACATACATGTACTCTTTATATATAGTAGCATGTATATATATAGTGTATGTATGTGTATATTTATATATATTCTCAAAATAAACTTTTCAGCTCCCCATTCCCAGGACCTACATAATGGCACTCAGACATATGAATGTGAGAAAATATAGAGGGGATTCTGATGCACATCATTGGTTAAGAACTGCTGTACTAAACCCTGCACGCAAACCTTTTATACTTATTTATTTCTTTTGAAAATGTCAGTAGTAACTATTTAGAGTTACTTTGATAGAATAAACCTATGGGTAGAGATTTAAAGTTTCAGAAAATTTTAAATTGGGAGATGTCGTTAAAACTTGATATACATAAATAACCATGCCATCCTTTTTAGAACTACACCTTTAAAGTTGTAATGTAAGCTTAAGAATATAAAAATACATATAATTTACTTATTTTTATAATCATTATGTTACTATATTGAGTTTTTTTAGAGACTTGATGGGATAGAGACTGATTGCAGAATCAGCTTGAGGAGGGGTGGGGAAATTGTCACAGCATTCCCCGTAAGCCATTTTCTTTCTACTTATGAAAAATATCACTCTAGTTTAAATCTAGAAAACCATCCTGAATCCTATTTACCTTAAAAAATGGTGGAAATATCTTTTTAATAAATAAAATGGCCCTTTGTTTATCTTTTTTCTAGACTAGGATGGCAAATACAAGACACTAATGCTGCTCCCCTTCCCTTCCAATACTATAAAATCCTGTCTAAAAATATCCTCAAAATCTTTCTTGGTATAGTGCCCCAGGCAGCCATTACTAACACTGATTGGAATTGACTCCGAAGGTAAAACCTATTTGGCACTTTTGCTCTAGGCAGTGTTCAATTTTTTTGTCAGTTTTGTTTAGTTTTTGGGGTGTTCCTATGCCTGAGTGGGATTCTTCTTTTGGAAATTGGAAATAGTTGCATAGTGGTTTTTAACATGAATTAAATAGGTGATAATTCACAGAGCCCCCTTTCCCAACAAAATAAACAAAAGGTAGGTTAGACGGACTATTGGGATTAGGATGTTGTTTTAAGCCAGGAGGTGGCAGACCGCACAACCTATGGGCCAAATCCATCTTGGAGCTAAGAATGATTTTTATATTTTTAGATGGTAGCAAAAAAAAAAAAAAAATCCAAAAAAAGAATAGTATTTTGTGAGTTGTAAAAACTACCAAAAAAATCCAAAAAAAGAATAATATTTTGTGAGTTGTAAAAACTACATGAAATCCAATTTTCAGTGTCCATAAAGTTTTAATGCAACATAATCATGTTCATTCATTTATTGTCTATGGATGCTTTTATGCTACAAGGGCAGAGTTAAGTAGTTGTGACAGACCACATGGCCTGTAAAGCCTGAAATGTTTACTGTCTGGATCTTTACATAAAAAAATTGCCATTCCTGTTTTAAGATAACAATGGGGGCATTGAATATTGCTTTTGTATTATTTGGTAAAGGAGGAAACTTACCTTGCTCATATTTTCAACATGTTTCTGAAAATAATTTAGAAAGTGCCTATTGTTTGCATACAGATAAGTGGTGGTAGCAGCCCTTCTTTTTTTTGTTTTTTTTTGTTTTGTTTTGTTTTTTTGAGACAGAGTCTCTTTCTGTTGCCCAGGCTGGCGTGCAGTGGTACGATCTCGGCTCACTGCAACCTCCACCTCCTGGGTTCAAGGGATTCTCCTGCCTTAGCCTCCTGAGTAGCTGGGATTACAGGTGCGCGCCACCATGCCCAGCTAATTTTTGTATTTTTAACAGAGAAGGGGTTTCACCATGTTGGCCAGGCTGGTCTCAAACTCCTGACCTCATGATCCGCCTGCCTCGGCTTCCCAAAGTGCTGGGATTACAGATGTGAGCCACCGTGCTGGGCCCATTCTTTTATACACAGTTGAGATGGAGTTACCAGAACATAGTTTGCACTGTCAGTTCATGCTATAATTTCTTCCACAGTTGAGAGGAAGTCCATGGCACCATTACTGCCCACAAATACTGGCAACTTATAACTACATCTCTGTGCTAGTGTATTGTAGAACCACTGTTCTCAAACTTTTTAGTCTCAGGACTTCTTTAGAGCTCTTAAAAATTAAAGACCCCAAAACTTTTTAAAAATAGTAATATATATCAATATTTACCATATCAAAAATTAAAGAAAATGTTTAAATATTAACTTATTTAAAATAGCAATAATAATCCATTATATGTTAGTAAAGAACAAGTTTTTATGAAAAATATTTTCCAAAACAAAAAATTAGTAAAATTACAGTCTCTTAATGATTGTTGCAGTAGAAGAAAACTGGATTATTGTATCTGTTTCTCCGTTCAGTTTTTGTGATATGTTATTTTGATTGAAGCATATGAAGGAAATCTGGTCATACACAGATACATAGTTAGAAAAAAAGGAATAGTATTTTAATAATTTTTTTTTTGGCGTGACTGTTTTTCTTTGATATCATACCATAACTCAAGATATGGTAGTTTCTTTTCTATTGTTTTTTTTGAAGTCAATTTTATTTACATAGAATAAAATGTGCTTTTTTAGATATGCAATTCCATAAGTTTTGATTAGAATATATGAACCATACATATTATACAGTCATAATACACCCTAGTCAAGGCGTGGTGTTCCTATTTCCTTCATCCCACAAAGTTTCCTCATGCCCTTTTGTAATCACCTCCTTTTCCCTCACTCCCAGCTTCTCGCAATCTCTGAGCTGATTTCTGTCTGCCTTTTCCAGAATATTATGTAAATGGAATCATACAGGACAGCCTTTTGAGTCTGTCTGCTTTCACTTAGCATAATGTTTGAGATTCATCCATTTTGTTGTAGGTATCACTAGTTCATTCCTTTTTTATTGTATGGATGTTTGCTTCTCCATTCACCATTGATGGACATCGGAGTGTTTTTAGTTTTCAGAGATTATCAATAAAGCCACTCTGAACAGTCATCTACAGATTTTTACATGGACTTATGTTTTTATCTCACGTAGATACCTACACATGTGATTGCTGGGTAGTATGGCTGGTGTATGTTTTAACTTTAAGAAGCTGTAAAGCTGTTTTCCAAAGTGACTGGGCCATTTTGCTCTGCCACCATCAATATGTGAAAGTTCTAGTTGCTCACATTTTCAGCAATACTTGATATTGTCCGTTTGTGTTTTTGTTTTGTTTTAGCCATTCTAATTACTGTTAGTATTTCATTGTAGTTTTAGTTTGCATTTCCCTGATGATTGATAATATTGGGTAGCTTTTTTCAAAAAAATTTTTATTCTTTGCTCTTTGGCAAAGGACCTATTTGAATCTTTTGCCCATTTAAATAATTGGACAGTGTTTTTTCCTATGATTGACTTGTAAGAGGCCGTTATATTTTCTGAGTATCAGTCCTTTTTTAGAAATGTGTTTTGCAAGTATTTTCTTCCAGTCTGTGACCTTTTTCATCCCCTTAGCCTTCAAAGAGTAGAAGTTTTCATTTTAGTGAGGTTCAGTTTATCAGTTCTGTCTTTTTTGTAGGTCATATGTGTTGTTCTAAGAAATCTTTCGTAATTCAAGGTCACAAAGATTTTTCATGTTTTCTTTTGGAAGTTTAATAGTTTCAGGTATTATTTTAGGTCTATGATATGTTTAGAATTAATTTTTGTATATGGCGTGATATATGGGTTGAAGTTTTCTGTTTTTTTCTTTTTGCGTATGGATATTCAATTGCTCCAGCATCTGTGGTTGCCATGACTATCGTTTTTCTATTGAATTGCCTTGACATCTTTTCTCTACATCAGTTGACCATTTATATGTGGGTCTATTTCTGGGTTTTCTGTTCTGTCCCATTGATACATGTTTCTGTCTTTTCACTATAACCACACTGTTTTTATTGCTGAAGTTTTATAGTAAGTCTTAAAATCAGTTAGTGTGAATTCTCCCTTGTACTTCTTTTTCAGAATTATTTTCGGTATTCCAGTTTCCTTGTTTTTCAAATAGACAAGACATAATTTTGTAAATGCTAGTTGCAGTGGGGAAGCTGAAACCATTGATGAACTTTTTGTCTTTTGTAACATTAAAGTCTGCTTTGTCATGCACATTGAGTGGATTTTTTTTTAACCCATGAATACTTTTGTAATATCACAATTCATTTGGAAAATATTGGTTCTCTGAATTATGTAGACTTTCTAAATACTGTCACATTTCATTATTCAATATTTAAAAGTCACATTTATTGATATCACCACTGATCTCATCAGAAAATTCTTTTGACTATTGGAAAGGTTGACACCATCACCTATTGCTGATGGTAGTAGATAAAAATTTTCAAAATTTTTATTTTTTGCTTGAAAACTTAAATTTTATCATTGGAAACGCATACTTGTTAGTTGCCTTTCTTGAAGTCACAGGTTCACTTGGTTTACTTTTGAGAACATGCCTGTCAGATACCCAAGTCTAAATAGCCGTAGTTTGTTAGTTTACAACTCAGTCATACGTGGGCTTTTTCTTGAGGCAACCATTGTACAGTTGATCCTTGAATAACAAGGGTCTTAATTGTGTCAGTCTACACATCTGTGGATTTTTTTCAATAAGTATGTTGGAAAAGGCTTTGGAGATTTGGGACAATTTGAAAAAACTCACAAATGAACTTTTTAGCCTAGAAATATTGAAAAAATTAAGAAAAGATATATGTCATGAATGCATAAAATATATGTACAAACCAGTCTTTTATTATTTACTACCATAAAATATACACACATCTATTATAAAAAGTTAAAATTTATCAAAACTTACATACACACTTACAGACCATACATGGCACAGTTTGCAGTTGAGAGAAATGTAAACAAATGTAAAGATACAGTATTAAATTATAATTGCATAAAATTAACTATAGTACATAGTGCACTACTGTACTAATTTCATAGCCACCTCCTGTTGCTATTGCGGTGAGCTCAAGTGTTGCAAATATCTACTTACAACACCATATGATGCTAATCATCTCAGCTTGAGCAGTTTGTCTCTCCAGTAAATTGTATATCACAGTAAAAAGTGATCTCTTGCGGTTCTAGCATATTTTTCATTGTGTTTAGTGCAATGCCGTGAACCTTGAATAACACCTTGGGACCCATACAAAGTGCCACTCTTGGTACTGGAATTGCTCCTAAGAAGAGAAAAGTCTTGACATTACAAGAAAAAGTGGAATTGTTTGATACATACCATAGATTGAGGTCTGCCGCTGTGGTTGCCATTTATGATTTATTTTGTGAACAGAAGATGTAAACTTACAGTATCGATAAATACAGTTCAGTACTGTAAATTATTTTCTCTTATTTATTTTGTGAACAGAAGATGTAAACTTACAGTATCGATAAACAGTTCAGTACTGTAAATGTATTTTCTCTTCCTTATTTTTAAAATAATATTGTCTTTTCTTTAGCTTACTTTAGTGTAAGAATTTAGTATATAATATGTATAACATAGAAAATATGTGTTAATCGACTGTTGATGCTATTGGTAAAGCTTCTGGTTAACAGTAGTCTATTGGGAAAGTTTTTGGGGAGTCAAAAGTTACACACTGATTTTTGTTTGTGCAAAGCCAGTGATCCTTACCCCTGAGTTGTTAGGGGTCAACTGTAGTCACTATGCAGCAGAGTTATGTTTGCTTAGTTTTTGTCCCACACAATATGAAAAAGTAGTCTACTCAAGGGCCAAGGTTTCATAAAATTAACAATTTCTGTGGCTTTTCATCAAGGACATTCTCAAGTGAAGTGAAACTAGTGGTGTTCAGAGAAATACTGTGATATATATGGTTATTTCCTATTATAATGGCTATTTTTATATTTAAAGTACAGGGATTAACCTGGAAACCTAAACCCAAAGTTATAAGTGGGAAGACGGTGAATTACTGACACTTTAGGAATACCTAAAGTTGCTATCTTGGGAAACAGTCTTTTATTTTAACAGCTAATGTGGTTATATTGTTGTTTTTATTATCTTACAGGTGCTATACTTGGTAGATCAGAAACTCAGGAGTGTCTTTTCTTTAATGCTAATTGGGAAAAAGACAGAACCAATCAAACTGGTGTTGAACCGTGTTATGGTGACAAAGATAAACGGCGGCATTGTTTTGCTACCTGGAAGAATATTTCTGGTTCCATTGAAATAGTGAAACAAGGTTGTTGGCTGGATGATATCAACTGCTATGACAGGTAAGAACACATTTAAGATTTTATGGTAGTATTGAGTAATTTTCACACTTCCCCTCTTTTTGAAAGGGGAAAGATCAGTGCATGAATTTTCACTTAAATGTTTCTTGCTTTTTTAAAAATGGGATTATAAAGAATATTATAACATGTTGTAATGACAGTATATTTTAAAGTAATAAACATGGCATATTTATGTTTTATCTTTGATATATTTTGAATAATCTACCCGGTAGTGAGAACTCTGAAATAAAAACCATTTTCCCCAATATTGTTATGATTATAAACTTTTAAAATGCCAGTTTTAAGGAAAACATTTAAAAAATTACTTTAAAAGAGTATATCTGTTGAAAATCTGTCCTCAAGAAGAATAAAACTTAATCATGTGTTTAATTTTCTTTCAGTTTCCTTCTTTATGTATCTGGAAGAAATTGATCTTACTACATTCCCCCCCCCCCGCCCCTTTTTTTTTTCTTGCAAAGTAGGCCTTTCGCTCTTTACCCGAAGAGACTTTTTATTTTTGAGACAGATTTCGCTCTTGTTGCCCAGGCTGGAGTGCAATGACGCAATCTTGGCTCACCGCGACCTCCGCCTCCCAGGTTCAAGCAATTATTCTGCCTCAGCCTCCCAAGTAGCTGGGATTACAGGCATGCACCACCATGCCTGGCTAGTTTTGTATTTTTAGTAGAGACAGGGTTTCTCCATGTTGGTCAAGCTGGTCTCGAACTCCCGACCTCAGGTTATCCGCCTACCTCAGCCTCCCAAAGTGCTAGGAGTACAGATGTGAGCCACCATGCCTGGTCTACCCCAAGAGACATTTTAACTTGACATTCAGAATTTCATCAGAACTAACAGTCCTCAAACTACATACTTGTTTTAATTGCTTTACTCTGTACTGGAAGTAAAATACAGTGGCCATGTTATTGACTGCCTGTGATCTTTCTGTATGGAGTCCCATAGCTGTTAGGGTGATCCCTTAACTGCCTGGGCCACAGGATTTCTACTGTGGGTAGGTGCTGAAGACAGGCAGAAGCTGTGAAGTCCTAGATAAACAGACATTTTGGAGCCAAAAAGTACTGCTGTATACAGTGAACACTAGAAACTTCTGGATCACTTTTGAGAGCCTCAGTTGATTACCTGGAATCTGTGTTTGATTAGCTATATGCGACTAAGAGCAAAATGCATTGAATAGGCCCTTGAAAATTGGATTAACTACACTTTTTGTGAGAAATTACAACACATTTAGATTTAGATATATATTTCGTATTTAGAATGTACTTCTAAGTATGTGAATTTTCCAGGGATTATTTCTATGTACTTATATATTTTAGCTGCATTTCTGATTATCAGCCTCTGCTAACAGAAGTGGTCAAGTGATATGTGCTGTTACGAAAGGTACACAGGAAGAAATTGGGGAAAAATGAGTTTGGGAATCATCTTTATCCCAAACTATTTTTTATCATTTAGTTGGAATCAGGGATTCCTATTCTTTTTTGTAGTAGAAAACTACTTTGCTCTTTACCTAAAGACAATACTCCAGCTACGTGAGACTCGGATAGTGCCAAAAAGAGTAGTGAGCCATTTTCACTGGAGTCTGCAAGTGTGTTATTCATTGCAAATACTTGCTCTTAGAATGGTAATTACTATACCATCTTTGTGTCTGGAGGTTAAATGCTAATTTTAAACTATAAAATTTTTGTTTTTATACTCTAAATTTGATTGAAAACAAATAGGATAGTAAGAGAAGTAAGAGGAAAAGAAGATTCAAGAATTGTCAAAGTGTGGAAGAAAAGAAAATGATAAAAGAAGAATGAAATTGAATGGTGAAAAGTAACTTTATTGAATTAATTAGGCTAAGTAATCATGTTAATCTGTTGTAATTTGAGACATGATTTTAAATATGTTTTTAAATTTATATATTTCTCTTTATAAATTGTTAAAATTTAGCTTTCATTTGTCTTTAAAAACCTCCTGCCAAATAGATGTAGATGTTGAGTATATTTTAGTTTGATTTTGTTAAAACTCCTATCTCCCTGAAATTTCTTCAGCTTTTCACTTAAGAATTAAATTCTACCTTATTATTCTGACAACTATCAAAAAAGTTCAGTTTGTTATTAAGATACATCTTTTAAGTTCATCTGATGTTGATTTTTTTTAATAGGTTTAGCTGTTTATTAGTGGCTGATTAGGATTTGTTCTAGAGGCTAAATCCAGGTCTTTTCATGACTTAAGGTCCTATATAGAAGGCTACTTTATTTTTATTTTTTTGGTTTAATTCTAATCCGTTTGAGTTAGTAGGTGCTATATGATTATTGTTTACGTGTTTGTTTTCTACTTATTGCTGCTCATCTCAACCCTGTTCATTGCATTCAGGGAATTTAAATCTACACTCTAAAAAACAGTGACAGTATTAATTTCTCAGCCTAGTTTGGGTTTCTGATGTTGAAATGTTTCACCCATGAGATACGAGCTTTTATCACTTAGCATGTGTGTATGTATTTATATGTATACATACACACACATACACAATTTTGTATATAGTTTTCAGTTTTTGTATTCACAGAATGGAAATGCCATATTTCCTGTGAGCAAAAGCACTCTTTGACCAAATTGCCTCATTGACTTTATGTCCTCTTCAAGCTTTTCTAATAATTAAAAAAATAAAAAAAGATGCTTGCCTTAGGTTGCTCATTAAAAACCAAATTACAGCAATAGTCTCTAGTAGTCAATGTGATTGTTGTAAAATCAGTTGTTAATTTTTTTTTTCTAAAGATATTTAGTAACATGAATCCAGGAACATTTTTGGTTTTTAAGAATTATTAGATATAAATACGAATCTTGAAGTTGAATATAAATGACTAATTTATTATTTTATTGCAGAATAAAAACACCTGTTGTAGGGTCAGTATAATATTGATTTTAATTATTTTTTCTCTGCTTATTTATAGGACTGATTGTGTAGAAAAAAAAGACAGCCCTGAAGTATATTTTTGTTGCTGTGAGGGCAATATGTGTAATGAAAAGTTTTCTTATTTTCCGGAGATGGAAGTCACACAGCGTAAGTTCACACGGAAAATACGTAGGTTTGCTCAACTGTAGATTGGAAACAAAATATATTTGTGTTGATGGAATAATTTGCCCCTACCTCTTCCCCAAAATTTGAGACTATGACAGATATTTATTATAGAATTTTGTAGACCAAATCTGAGTTATTTTTCTCCCCCTTTTCCACAGCCACTTCAAATCCAGTTACACCTAAGCCACCCTATTACAACATCCTGCTCTATTCCTTGGTGCCACTTATGTTAATTGCGGGGATTGTCATTTGTGCATTTTGGGTGTACAGGCATCACAAGATGGCCTACCCTCCTGTACTTGTTCCAACTCAAGTAAGTTATTGTCCTGTACTTTGTAGTGTTTTAAATTTTATATTTTTGAGAAATATTACTGTGGTGAAACCCACTAACTTATTACAGATTATTTTCCTTTGGAGTTAATTTTTGAATGTTTATTGTCATGAGAACTCTAGCTAACTTTGCAAACTTATTAATGTACCTACCGTGTCCTTAACTTTTCTCACTTTAGGGTTGAGGTCGAGTAGAATGAAGGGATATTCCCATTTCTATTCCTCTTTGGAGAGTTTTACTCTCATGCTAACACTAACCTGCTTTGCTTCTTGAGAAGTCATTTATGATGGAGAAGTGAAATCATAACCCTGTCTTTGCCCTCTGTCCCCTCCTCCATTTCTAGATTTCTGTGCCTTTTTCAAGACCACTTGGCAAAACATTTTATCCATGGGGATAGACTTAGGAAAGTAACCAAAAAAGTATAGAAAAGAGAAGTTTCATAAAGCCTTCAGGAAGATACCTCCATAAAGATGTTTTTGTAGGGAAGAGGAGCAGAAAAGTAACCTTTCTTACCATATGTTGTTCTTACCATATGTTGTTGGTAGATCAAGTATTTTTTTTGGTTGCTTCATATCAAGTGTGTACTGAAGACTGAAAACTTCTTTTAAGGCTCTTGATTGTCACACATCACACCCCAAATATTTCTGGAAATATAGGTGTGGAGAGTAATCAGATTAAATTCATTAAATTTTCTACATTCTCTTATCATGTAGACACTTTGTGCAGGTCTGGTATTTATAAGGACTTTTCATGGAAGTAGTTAGTATTCTACAGGTCTACGAAAACTGATAACTTTTGGTTTTACTTGCTTGAGACATCTCTGAATTCTAGTTTTTACTGTGTTTCTTTTAACTCTTAAGATCACATTACCTCAGCCTTCTGAATCTCTTGGTGTAACTTTGCTTCTTTAATACCAGAAGGATTAATGGTTAAAACTTGATAGAAAAAATGGTAAAGTCCTATAATTTAATGACCAAAACAACTCCTTCCCTCTAAGCTTTATTTATATAACACATTTATTTCTCAGCGCTTGCAGCAATCTGTTAGCATTAGATCATGGATTCCCATAATCTTTGTAAGATGTGTATATAGAGAAATAAACCCAAAGGTAAAATACCATGTTCGGTAATTAGGTAAACATTATTTTGTACACCTTGAGTATTTTAACTTTTAAACAGTAGTAACTAAGTTTGTGTTCATTAAGAATCATTTCTAAAAAGTGTTTTAAAATAAAAAGTTTTAGTACCTAGTCTATGTAGTTTACTTCAAATGGCCATAGGATACACTTTACCTTCTGTCAGTGATAACTTTTAAGAAATTTGTTTTAGTATCAAAATTTAGAAGAGAGAGTATTCAGTATTATAATAGTTTCCTCAATTTACCAGATCTGTGATATGCTAGGAACAAGCCGGGAACCACATTTATAAATAAATTTGTTAAGGTTTTTATAGGAGGAGTTTTAAAATGTAATCTTATAGATAACACTGATCCGTATACAGTATTGTTACAAAAATGTGCTTAAAGCTTTTCTTAAAGGGCTTTGTATCCTATGTATGTGGTCAGTTTTTTAAGAAAGACTAAATAATTTAAGGGTTTGGACTTTTAAAAAGGATTGATGTTATGCATAAATAAGAACTAGGGATTTTCTGTGAGTATCCGTACATCTCTGTGGGTTTTAGATATTTGTTATGGTTAAAGTTACTGTACACATTTATTTAGTACTTACATGCTCTGTCATGAGTTTATATGAATTTGTATGAATTTCTGAAAAATAAGGAAAAAATGTAAAGATTTTGTGATAAAGTCACCTGGTGTGATCAAGCTTTGGTATGAAAAATACAAGACAGGCCTGACTTTATGCTTTCCTTCTGTCATAAACTATGTTGTGGAAAAGGGGCATTGTCATCAGTGTGGAACTTCACTTTTGTCATCTTTCGCAGTCTCTGAAGCAGTATGGTTTCGTGCTTCAAATCTTGTTTTTGCTGAGAGGTTTATGCAAACTGTTCTGCAAGACCACTTCGTGGCCATCATGTAACAAAAGGCTTAGTTTTATCTTCTATTTCAAAATAATGATAATTACATCAAGCATTTATTGAACATTTTACAGTGTACTAGGGCACTGTTAAGTTACATTATACATAAAGATATAAATTATATGGGAACATATAAAAAGCATAAAATATTTTTTTTCAATGATTTCCAAGTTGTGAGACTGATTATCATCTTTGGAATTTGTTAAAAAATACAAATTTTGGGACCACACTCCTGAAAGTATGGAATGGGGCATGGGATGTTATGTTTTTAATAAGCTTCCCAGGCGATTCTGGTGACCAGCCAGGTATGGAAAATACTAATTTACTTTCATCTCACAGAGTTGTTTATGTAGTAAAATCTCCATTTTATAGATAGAAAAATCTGACCCAAGGACTCTTTGACACTAAAGCTTTGTTCTTATTACTTACGCTGTTCTGCCTCTTTTTTCATAAAGCAAATGCCTTTTGTTTCATATAATTCAGTAAACTTTTCTGCCATCTCAAAATCATCCTGTAGGCTAATTTATTTTCCTTTTGGATATTGAATAATTTGTATGACTACTAAAATGAGGAATAACATCATCTTATGTAAACATTGTCTCACATAGGACAAAAAGAGAAGTAAAGAAGTCATAGATACATAGAAGGGCATATTCATGTGTTTTCCATTAAAAATTTCCAAAAATTCTAAACTAGATTTTGGAATAGGCTTGATGACCCTTTTTAGAATAGGGTTTATAAACATGTGATTGGGCTGTAGATAAAAATTTCTGTGCTTGAGTTGATACTGCCAATTCCTATTAAGACTTTTTCGAAGGGTAGGAGAAGTAGGAGAGAGATATTTGAAGTCTTAAAGTGACTTCTGTATTTCACCCCATATTCACGTCCCCATATTTCAACTTTACACCAGTTAGGAAAAGATCTTACAGTCTTGCCGCGGATTTTTGGAACATTCTTCCTCTGGATTCTTTAAGTGCTTTTAGACAGTGCCATAACACTTGTCATTCTTTTTCTTAGGGAGACTTTTTCTCAAAGCTTTGGCTAAAGGATGGTTTGTGAATGAACTGGTCTGTTGTAAGACATTGTTCTCATTATTAGTAAGCTGGTTCTGGCAGTTAGGTGAGGGATTCTTTATCTCTATGACATCAAATTGTTTAGAATTTTTCCTGGTTGTGTTAGTATTTTGTTCTGAAGAAGTGATGTAGGGGTATAAGTACTTTAAAATCTGGTCTTTCATTATGGTTCCTAGTAACCAATACAAATACAAATTCTAGAATAAATTTAGCACAGTTGAAGGCATAGAAAAAAGCATTTTTCTGGTCGTTTTTTGTTTTTTCATAAGTCCTATATTTCTGTCATTGTTTCATGGTATCACTTTATTCTTATTCATCCTGGATGAAAGCCTTGGAGACAACTATTCTTGGCTCTGTCATTTACCAAGTCCTGTTCATTCACCTTTTCATCCTGATAGATCCTATTGTAGTTCAGGACATTATTACTCCTAAGGCTAAGATTATTTCTATAATCTCAAAGTTGGCCTTCTTGCTTCCATTTCTCTCCCTTCATCCGTACTATTGCCAGAATAGCATTTTACATGTTTGATTATGTTACTTATGTGCTTAAAATATGTGTGGGCTCTCAGTGAGCCACAGCAAAGAATACAAAGTTGGAGCATGACATGTGGTCTTCCATACTCTCTTTGTCTTTTGGTACTTTCTTCCCATTGCACCCCAAAACATCTGTCATATGCATCTAACGTTGTATTAGTTGTAATTCTCCTTGAAAGATTTGAGAAAATAGTGCTTGGGTCATTCTTTCATTTGTCATTCAGATAAATAACCCCAGTTGAGAAGGGCTCATAATGTGTTTTATTCTCCCACTAGATTGTAAGCCTCTTGAAGATGAGATATGTATTGTAATTACTGCTGTGTCTTACACAGTATTTGTATGGAATAATCATTCAGTAAGTGCTGAATTGCTAAATTGAGTTTGTTGCATTTGGAATTACACTGAGATGATAATGAAGTATGTCCAGGGATTCCTTTAATAAACATTCAGGTGCTTTAGGGCTTTGCGTTGAGAGAAATCTTGAGGCCATGATTTTGTGGGGGCTGTAAAATAAGTTGAAGTATTTCAGGCATTTATAAGAGAATGACATTATTCAGTTCTTTCTGTAATCACAGACTGAAGCATCCTATCTGTTTTCGTTACCCAGCTCACTTTTCTTTTGCCTGTGCTGAAACTATCTTCCCACATATAGGAAGATGCTTTTATAATATGCATTGAGTAAACCGAATGCAAACTGGTTTTTCTAGTGACAGTGAGTCATGAATATGAGGGAATTGATGGACTCTATTATTAAGAAGTCTTATTGTGGTTAGAGTTAATGCAGTTTCAGTAAAATGGCGCCGCTTTCATAACCATATGTGAGCTTGTTTCCTGCTTATAAGATCTATATTTGTGCTGATAAAATACCACTTGATAAGAAAATGAATTTTAAGGGTTAGAAATGACCTACCTTTAACAAGGCACGAAGTTAGCTTCTTGTTTACTTTTAAAGGCTATATAAGTAGCACTTCAGTATTGAAAATTAATTCTTTCTTAAATAACATCAGCCTGTTCAATCTTTATGATAGTTTGTCTAGGTGTGGGTCTGATAAGGACTAAAGCTTTGGGATACCTAAATTAGGCATACAAAATAATCCTTTTGACCTTAGCATTAAAGTGATAATAGGTTGTCATTTCATGCTATGTCAGATTGCTATTCACTGAGAAACCAAGCCATCTGTGAAAATGCTTTGTAGGATTTTCTTCTTGAACATGAGTTTATGTATTTAAAATTAATAAGAATCTGAAAGGGTAGGAAAACATTTTTAGCCAAGTTAATTTAGAAGAGTATACTGCTTCCTTATTGGGGGAGGGTGCAGGAGAAATTTACTAAATTTATTGAGTATTTAATATGCTAATAACAAGTTATACTTACAAAATATTACATTCATAGAAACATGACTTGAAATAGGTTGACTACTGATTGGAGTTTATGAACACATCTCTTTCTCTTCTGCTTTTTCTCTCTTCATTTAAAATTCTCTTCTAATTAAAAAGTTAATTATAAATACATGCTTGTGGTATCAAGACAAACTGTACAGAAAGACGTATGAAAAAATAGAATCATTTTCTCCTCTTTTCCCTTTCTCTGTCACTTTCCTGAAATAATCAATTTTAACAGATTGGTGTGTATCCCTTGGCACCTTTCTTTAGCCTTATTTTTTTTGAGTATATATGTTTTCTTTTTTATAAACTATAAACTATTCCACAACTGGCTTATTTTAATTTAACAGTATATGGACAGCTTTTCAGATTGATATTTTTAATCTTTTGTTTTATTAAATTATGTGTTTTTAAGTGAAATGTAATAGAGTTTTATTGTATGCTTATGAAATAGCAAAATTTGATTTTTTGGTAAAAATTTTGTATATTTAAGGTGTACAATGTGATTTTTTTTTTAAGCTTAGAGTTTGTATTAGGTTTCTGCAAAGGCAGAACTCACATCTCACAAATATTTGCAACTGTATTGTTTTAGTATGTTTGAAATATGACATAATGCTGTTGTCTTAGGCGTGAGCATTCTTTTGTGTGTGTGTGTGGGTGTGTGTATGTGTATGTCTAAGAAATAGTATAGGGCTACTATAGATGTTGTTCTGTGTCCTACCTTGGTGTGTGATTATTTTTGTATTGGTAACCTAAATTACAACTTACTTTAAATATATACTTCTAATTGTGGGGAGAAGTGTCATAAGTTATCTCGACATGCAGCTTGACAAAAAAAATTACTCTCATCAGGCATATATAATTTATTCCACTTACAAATGCTCAGACAAGGCCAGTTGGAGATTGTCTAAAATTCTGTGTCCAAAAGCAAAAAGGGAGGAAGGGGAGAAAGTAGAAAATTTAAACCTTTATCAATAGCTTAAAATAAGGTAAAGTTGCACATTAAAATTAATTAGTGCACCTTATTTCTAAAAGTGACTTCTGTTTAAATTTGGAAATCTTGAGTTCAGGTTTTCTTTGGCTTGTACAGGGTCTCGTCTGTCAGTTGATTGGTGCATATGGACCAGAGTATATAATTTATCCTCCTTCTCTGGCAAGGAGATGTGTATTTAGGAGGAAGTGAGTTTGTTTTTTTCCTGTGTTCTTCATTTCCTGGACCTCATCCTAGACCTTGTTCTTTCATTCCTAGTTGCTTCATTGCTGTCAAATCTTTTTTTTTTAAATTAAGATAATAGAAATGAAAAACGTCCCATTGTTAGCTAAAGCTGCTTGTAGCACATGAGCTAGGAATTGTTCAGGATTTTCATTTTTGCTTAACCGCTCACTCAATGCTTGATTGCCTATGGTGTGCCAGGCACCATGCTGTGTGTATGGTAAAAGTGGCACGAGGACAGTACTTGCTTCCCCTTCTGGGGCCTACAGTTAATATGTAGGTGAAGTAACACAGGATGATTGTTTGACTGTAGCCTGGAAATGAAGGGTAAAGAGTGTAAGAAGTGAGTTGCTTCAACAATTTTAGGCAAAGACTGGAGGAAGGGAGGAAAAATGTCTATTTCCAGATCTGTACTGATTGGGAGAGGAGCCACATGTGGGTGCCTAGCTAATGCTAAGTGCTCAGTAAGTATTCACTGTTATTGGTGTTAGAGTAACAACTTCAAAATTGAACTCAAACAGAATCATTTTTACTGAAATTATTGTTGATATATGTTAATACTTTGAAATTAACTTGGTGTAATAAAAGATTCATTTTGAGTATTATATCAGGCACTATACAGATCACTTTACACATATTAACTCATTTAATCTGTTAGTACCATGGGGTTCTGTCCTGTTTATCAAGTCCATTTTATTTGTTTATTTTTTTATTTTTTTACTTTAAATTCTGGGATACATGTGCAGAACATGCAGGTTTGTTACATAGGTATATCTGTGCCATGGTGGTATGCTGCACCTATCAACCCGTCAGCTAGGTTTTAAGCCCCACATGCATTAACTATTTGTCCTGATGCTCCCCTTCCCTTGTTCCCCTGCCCCTTGACAGGCCCCAGTGTATGTTGTTCCCCTCCCTGTGTCCATGTGTTCTCATTGTTCTACTCCCACTTATGAGTGAGAACATGTGGTGTTTGGGTTTCTGTTCCTGAGTTAGTTTGCTGAGGATTATGGCTTCCAGCTTCATCCATGTCCCTGCAAAGGACATGATCTCATTCCTTTTTATGGCTGCATAGTATTCCATGGTATACATGTACCACATTTTCTTTATCCAGTCTATCATTGATGGGCATTTGGGTTGGTTCCATGTCTTTGCTGTTGTGAATAGTGCTGCAGTAAATATACGTGTGCATGTGTCTTTATAATAGAATGATTTATATTCCTTTGGGGGTATATACCCAGTAATGGGATTGCTGGATCAAATGGTATTTCTGGTTCTAGATCCTTGAGGAATCACCACACTGTCTTCTACTATGGTTGAACTAATTTACATTCCCACCAACAATGTGAAAGTGTTCCCATTTCTCCACAGCCTCGCCAGCACCTGTTGTTTCTTGACTTTTTAATAATCAGCCATTCTGACTGTTGTGAGATGCTATCTCATTGTAGTTTTGAAGTCCGTTTTATAGATAAGAAAATTGAGGCATTCATAGATGAAGTGACTTGGCTTAGAGTCACCCTAGTGGGTGGCAAAGCCTGGGCATTTATATCCAAGGATTACTCCCCATTGATTGAATGGCTTATTTCAATAAATAATTAAGTGGAGTCCATAAAAAAACCAAAGCAGGGGCTGGGTGTGGTGGCTCAGACCTGTAATCCCAGCACTTTAGGAGGCCGAGGTGGGTGGATCACCTGAGGTCAGGAGTTTGAGACCAGCCTGGCCAACATGGGAAAACAACATGGGGAAACCCCGTCTCTACTAAAAATACAAAAATTAGCCAGGCATGGTGGTGCACACCTGTAATTCCAGCTACTTCGGAGGCTGAGGTGGGAGAATTGCTTGAACCTGGGAGGCGGAGCTTGCAGTGAGCCGAGACCATGCCGCTGCACTCTAGCCTGGGTGACAGAGCAAGACTCTGTTTCAAAAAAAAAAAAAAAGAAAGAAAAAAAAAACAAAGTAGGATAAAGAGATCAAAGTATATAAACTACATTTAAAATAGTTTTCATAGGACTATATGTGGCCTTGTAGATAACCATTTTACCATCTCACAATTTATTCATGTGTAACATGGTTTCTTTTCTGGTTTTTTCAGCTACACTTGCAGAATACAGATATGAAAATAAATCAAAATAAACTTCTGTAGCCAGTCATAAAACCTGATTCTTTAAAGCAGCAACCCCAAAAGGAGAATGGGCATACCTACGTTTTTTTCAGACTTTTAACTCCAGTGCTGGCTACCTTGAGATGCTCTGCTTCTTAGGGAACATATCCAGAATCTTCATTTCACCTGCCTTGGCCTTTCTTTGCTTTCCTTTCAAGAGGAGTAAGATGAGAGAAACTGTAGGAAGTAGGAATTATCACAGAGGAATTTTGACGATCTAATTGGCTGGAATCATTGCTGTGCAATTGACATGTCAATACTGTTGAATCTCTTAATGTATGTCTTGCTTTCCTTAGTTCAGAAACATTGTCCTCGCATATACTGTATTATTTATAAATTCTGTTTCTATTCTGCTTGGCAGGATAGTCTTTTTAAAATTTAAAATGGTAAAATTTCTTAGAATGTAAAATAATTAGTTGATATTAAGAGGAAACAAATTCAGAATTTGTCAGTTTTCATATAGTTTGGATAGGAGGACCTTAATTCGTCTTGATAGTCCTAAAAAGTTGTTGAGTGAGGTATCTCCACTCCCAGAAAAAAATCAGTCTCTCTCTCTCTAGATACAGAGATACAGATATTTCTTGGAATGGTTTGAATAGTAAATAAAAGAAATCTTATAACACATATCATATATACATATTTATAGTATATAAACAAAAATCTCTATTTTCTGGAAAGATTTTTTGTATTCCAGATCTGTGTATGTGTTTACTAAATATCTCCATTTATATGTCTCCAAGCACTTACCATTCACAGGTAGTGATTGTCTCTCACAAACCTGGTTCTCAGTAAATGGAACCACTGTCCATTTGGTTGCATAAGCCAGGAAACTAGGATGTCTCAACTCTGTTTTTCACCTTAACTGCTTCCCCCTAGTACTTACTCCATTTCTCAAGGGTGTTCTCCACAGGGAAATCTTCTCAGACTTTACCTGTCGTTATAAGTCAGGTTTCTCTTTACAGATGTTGAAGGTACTGAATTCCTTTTTATTAGTGTGAAATGTTGATTAGTCCTTCTGTCCTGCACTGCTGCAAGCTTCATGAGAGCCTGGCTAGTCAGTGCCTGGCACAGACTAGTTACTCAGTAAAATTTGTTGGATGAATGAATGAATGAATGAATGAACTATTCTTCATTCTTTTCTGATATTTGGCAGTAGTTTTTTTTCCACCTCAGGGAGAAGCAACAAGTCTTTTTCTCACCTACAAACCCTAATAGCTTGATATTAATGTGCAGATTCGATTTTCACCGTTACCTACAGTTATAGTATATAATAGTCAAGCTACATTTTCTATGTTGTGAATCCAGAGTTTTGTTTGCTTTTTGCTTAGTTGTATATTTTAGTGCATTTTATTTTACTTTATTTTTATTTTTGGAGATGAGGTATTGCTCTGTCACCCAGGCGGGAATGCAGTGGCATGATCACAGCCCACTGCAGCCTCAACCTCCCAGGCTCAAGATGTCTTCCCTCCTCAGACATCTGAGTAGCTGGGACCACAGGCATATGCAACCACACCCAGCTAATTTTTAAAAAATTTTTTTGTAGAGAAGGGATCTCCCTATGTTGCCTAGGCTGGTCTCGAACTCCTGAGCTCAAAGATCCTCCTGCCTTGGCCTCCCAAAATGCAGAAATTATAGGTATGAGCTATCACACCTGGCCATTTAAAAAAATTTTGCTTTACCCCTCTTATTTTGTCATGTAGTTTATACATTGAGGACTGTTGCTGGTGTCTCTTGTTTGTTTATTCTAATCCTCATTTATTGAGAAGTGTATTAAGCAAACATATGTGGTTATTTTGTATTTATTACTTAAGTGAATGTATTTTTTTATTCCGTTTTTACCCTTCATATTTTGTTGCATAGCTGATATTTTGAGGCTTGTTCTTGGTGTCAGTTTGGGTTATTTTATAGCTTATCCTAATGTTCATTTCTTGGGAAATATATTGGGCAGAGACATGCTTTTTGGTAAGATGTATGGATAGCACCTACTTGCACAGTGCTAGTATAGTGTCATCTTTATAGTGTCATCTTTATCTCTGAAAACACCTGTATTTAAACAAGATCTGAGAGATCCTTGAGCCTTTGGAAACCAGTCTAGTTATTCAGTTGGCATGTATTTCTTTCAAGGGATTAATTTTACTCTGGAGTACTGGATAAGATGTTTTGATAGTAGGATTATCTCAGCCTTTTGGATGAATTATAAATACTCTCGAATCATTATCACAGGAATAAAATCTAGAAGGAAGAAAACTAGTTAAGCAACTGGTACAGATAAATGAGTTGTCCGTTCTGTTTTGTCAGTGCTATTGTTCTCTATAGAAATATTGGAAACTGGGGAACATAACCATCATCCATTGGAGGAATTCTCAGCCTTCCCTACCACTGGTGATCATATTTCTTTTAATTTTAAATTTAGACCCTTACCTATTTTGGGATGACTGGAAAAATGAAAATCCTGTTCTCTATCAGTGTCTGAGTGTCTTTAGAATGTGAGATGTGTGATTACTTGTTCCCAGGGCCACCTCTGCTTAACTGCTTCACCTTGATGTGCTGGGCAAGTAGGTTTGATAATATTCTGTCACTATGTTTTACTTAATTCTGATGATCTTGTTTTCCTGTCTTAGTTTCTTGCCATGGTGTATTATGGTGCACGCACATAGCCACCAGAAACATTTTTCTGTCTCACCATTATGATTCTGTCTTCCATGAAAGGGAAGTGAGGCAGTTCAGGAAATAGGAAATTCTAGAGGTTCTTAAGACAACTATCAGAAAGTCTGAGAAACTGATTTCTAGCTATATATAAATTTGTTAGGGCTGCTAGCTCGTTTTTGCTAAAGGCAATACTGCCCTCTAGTGTCGAGAAGGCAATTCCAATTTGTAAATTCCTTGTTTTATAATTTAGACTCTAGAGGCTCTTAGAAAAATAAATAATCATTATTTAAGACTTGATTTAGTTTGTTTGCAGGCATGAAGTCATTGGATCAGTTAACTTGGGATTAAACTGGAGTCATGAATTTGTTTACCACCTATCTCTCATATCTAAGGGGTTCTTTTTGATATTACTTTCCTCTGTTTATAAGGAAAGTGTTCCCTATCTTTATTTAAACAATGTAAAACTTTGGATCATTGCCAACTTTTAAAATACTAAACCATTATTCTCTTTCCTTCACTTTTGTAACTGATGTGTCATTTTTCATTTCATTCTGGATATGAATCGTAATTTCTTTTGCCTGTGTTTTTTCTTCACAAGCACGCCTTTCATATAATGATAGAGGTAAGATGCATTGATGTTTGTTTTATGGTTGTGGAACTTTCTGTGGATGCATACTAAACATTTTGTTCTTAGATTTTTGTTGTTGTTACTGCTTTACTGTGCATCCTCTATAATTTATATATTTATGTCATAAAGGGTTCTCCCTCACCCAGCTTTTATAATTAAAACGTGATTGATTTGACTTAGGAATGGCTTTTAGTTTTAAGAGACTGAGAGTATTTATATTTATTTAAGGTAGGATGTAGAAAAAACCGTTTTACTTGATTAGAAGTTAACACCTTAACGGCTCCATTCGCCTCAAAAACCTTGTATTGGTTAATTTTTATATGTCATTAGCTTAAATGTCAGCATGTGTTCATTTTTAACAGGGGTCGATTTTCTAATCCAGCCCATTGTATTTAAATCTGAAATAGATATTTTTAGATAGCTTCATCTTTGGCATCTTTAGCAAATGAACTAGCTACAGAAGTATAACTTTTGATGATATTTTGCTATCTGAGGTTTAAGCGTTTAATTAGATTAAAATTCACCCTTCAAATGGAGAACTCAGAATAAGTAAAATGATCAGAGATGACTTTGTAGCTTCCCACCTCTAATAATTTATTCCACTGTTGGTTATAGTAATGATATTGGGTAGTGGTTTGGGGGCAGGAGATTACTTTTTACAGGTTATCATTTCAGTATGTGTTCTCAAGCTGATGTCTTCTGATACCATAATTTTCACATATAAATGAGTAAAGAAGAAATGTAATCAGAACGGTGTTTGAATGCATATCTTTTTAGTTTTGCAAAATAGCATGGATGTTGTAAGAGAACTGGAAATTTAGGGAAGTTTCTAGGAATTCTGAAATCCTTATAGGTGCCTCTCTGCTCCCCATTGGTTTCTCTATGTAGCCAGGTAAAGCCATATTTTGTGTATGACATCAGAAATTGCTTGTCATTTTGAAATTTATGTCTACATTTGTCTTCCCAGGGGCTCATATATTTTAAAGGTATACATTTTTATTTTTAGAATCAAGTATTGATTTTTTTGTGAATAAATTACTATAATGATGCCAATTAATTGAAAATCATTTCTACTATTCTTATAGGATGAGTGAAACTTAGAGATGAATTTAAAGTTTCATTCTAGTAATTTTTTATTTAAAAAGGATTAGATATTTTATAATCTGTCCTACAGTTACTCATTTTTGAACCCAATCCTTTGAGTATTAAAGAATATTATTTAAAATTCCATTTTTGAAAAGCTCATGTCATTGCTAAAGGTTTTGAGATTCTACAGGAAGACCTTGTAGACCTTTTTGTCACCCTTTCGAAATTGACCAGTATTCTTTCTAATTGAAGCTTTTACCTTTTAAGTAATTTTGACAACAATATTTGTTCTGGCTGTTACTATACAATATTGAATAAATTATAGTAGGAGGGTGATCTAAGATTATTTCTTTCTGAAATAATGATAGCTTAGAAACTTGTTAAACAGAGCCTTGGGAATGTATGGGAACTTGAAGTGTATGCATTTGGAAAACATTTAATGAACTTTTTTTTAAAATGTAGATATTGAAAATTATTATGTTTTCTAAAATTAATGTTATACTAAAATCATAGTTTGAATTGCTGACATATTAATTGTGGATTAAATAATCTATATCTTATAGACTGAATCATATTCATGTTGTTGATGTCCTTTAGAACAGAGAATGGGTAATGTGTAGATTAACTATAGAGACATTACCAGTGTACATAAAAGCTATTAAAAATCTTAATATTGTAGTTTAGCACTGTATTCCCTCTACCTAGTTATTTTTCCTCTTCAGCTTTCAGCCATTTTCTGCATACTTTAGTTTTTAGTTTTTGGCATCCCCTCTGGTTTGAAACCTATCTCTCTACCTTTCTAACATTTTCTATTTAGTTTAAATATGTCTTTATGCAGTTATACAATAACTCTTTGCCCTTGAGGACTGAATGGTTTCCTTTCCTGTAGAAGAGTTGTTTTCAAGCTTTTTTTCTCGTCTCCACATTCATATAAGCAATCTGCTCTGATCAGTAGAATCTCTCGGATAGAGATGATCACTTGAAGAATGAGGGAGGGAGGGTGTAGTTTTTAATAAAAACTCTCTAGAGGTTCTTGTGTCCCCTCCACTGAGAATCACACTTGAGAGCCCATCCTTCCTATAAGATTTATATCTGACCTCCTTGACGCGTCACTCTGCTAAACAGAAATGTTCTTTCATGTTTTGAATGTGGGAAGGACAAGCAACTTGTAGACAAAAAAAAAAAAAAAAAAAAAAAAAAGTCTGAGTTTGAAATGAGTCACAAGAAGTCTTTTGTTTTATCTTACTGTTTAAACAGGAATTCTAAAGCCATTTTATAAAGATGGTTTCATTTAGAAGAAGAAATTGCATGTTTTTCCTACATAACACCTTGCAATGTTTCTGTTGCTGAGGTTCTTTCTAGTACACAGTAAACTTTTAAAACTCCTGAGTGGCACCAGTGAGCTGAGTGATGCCTAAAGAAAGCACTAACTGTCTTTGAGGCATTAGAAGAAGAGATAAAAAGAAAGGCAGAGAGAATGCATTGATCTGGGATCACATACCATTTCCAAGTGTCTGAGGTGCCACCCAGTGTCATCATATCAGTTGCTTTTGCCACAGAAATTTTAGTTCCTCCTCAAAATACTCATTATG